>NW_023248705.1:0-4989 GCF_002007445.2 Ailuropoda melanoleuca | reverse complement strand
TTTATCTTGTTGTGATGTACAACATTGATTTGTAAATATTGAACCACACTTGTATCCCTGGAATAAATTCCGCTTGATCGCCTTGAATTTTCTTTAATGTATTGGACTCTGTTTGGTAATATTTTGTTAAGGATTTTTGCATCTATATTCATTAGAAATATTGTCCTGTAGTTTTCTTTTTTGTAGTGTCTGTATCTGGTTTTGGTAGCAGGGTAATGCTGGCCTCATAGAATGAATTTGGAGGTTTTCCTTCCTCTCGTATTTTTGGGAATAGTTTGAGAAGAATGGGTATTAACTCTTCTTTACATTTTTGGTAGAATTCATCTGTGAAGCCATCTGGTCCTGGAAGTTTTGTTTGTTGGAAATTTTTATTACTGATTCAATTTCATTGCTAGTTATCAGTGTATTCAAATTTTTTTATTTCTTCCTGATTCATTTTTGAAAGGTTATATGCTTCCAGGAACTTATCCATTTCTTGTAGGTTGTCCAATTTGTTGGCATATAATTTTTAATAATATTCTCTTATAATCCTTTGTATTTCTGTGGCATCAGTTGTTCTTTCTCTTCCTTCATTTCTGATTTTATTTATTTGAGTCCCCCCCACTTTTTTTTAATGAGTCTGGCTAAAAGTTTATCAATTTTGCTGATCTTTTCAAAGAACCAGTTCCTGGTTTCATTGATCTGTTCTATTGATTTTTTTTTAGTCTCTGTTTCATTTATTTCTGCTCTAATCTTAATATTGTTTTCTTCTTTCTAATGGCTTTTGTCTTAGTTCCTCTTTTTATAACTCCTCTAGGAGTGAGGTTAAGTTGTTTATTTGAGATTTTTCTTGCTTCGTAAGGTAGACTTGTATTGCTATAAAATTCTGAGCACAGCTTAGAACATCTACAGCTGTAGCCCAAAGATTTTGGACAATTGTGTTTTCATTTTCATTTGTCTCCATGTATTTTTTTATTTCCTCTTTGATTTTGTAGTTGACCCATTCACTGTTTAGTAGCATGTTATTTAGTAGTGTCCATGTATTTGTGTTCCTTCCATATTTTTTCGTGTGATTGATTTCTGGTTTTATACCATTGTGGTTGAAAAAGATGCAGGATATGGTTTTCTTTTCCTGCTTTCTTTTCACTTCCATTGTCATGGTAAATGTTTTTCCATCTTTTCACTTTCAATCTGCATGTGTTTTTAGGGCTAATGTGACTCTCTTATAGGCAGCATATAGATGGGTCTTGCTTTTATATCCATTCAGTCACCCCATATCTTTTGACTGGATCGATTAGTCCATTTACATTCGAAGTAATTATTGAGGGGCATCTGGGTGGCTCAATCAGTTGAGTGTCTGCCTTCAGCTCAAGTCATAGTCCTAGGGTCCTGGGATTGAGCCCCACATCAGGCCCCTTGCTCAGCTGGGAGTCCGCTTCTGATTCTCCCTTTCCCTCCCCTCCATCACTTGTGCTCTCTCTCTCAAATAAATGAATAAAATCTTTGTTTTTTAAAGTAATAGGTATGTACTTAATGGCATTTGTTACTTGTTTTCCAGTTGTTTTGTAGTTCTTTTCTGTTCATTTCTTTTCTTGCTCTCTTCCCTTGTGGTTTTATGGCTTTCTTTAGTGATATGTTTGGATTCTCTTCTCTTTGATTTTTGCACATCTGTTACAAGGTTTTGATTTCTGGTTACCATTAGGCTCGTATGTAACATCTTATGCATATAGCAATCAATATTAAATTGGTGGTCACAAGTTTGAACCATTCTAAAAGCACTATATTTTTACTCCCCTTCCCCCACATTATAGGAATATGGGGCCATACTTAACAGTCTTTTATTTTATGAATCCTGGACTGATTTTTATAGATATGATTGATTTTACTACTTTTGTGATTTAACCTCCATATCAGTTTTATAAGTGATTAATCTACCAATTTTATTATGCTTGTATTTATCTGTGAAAATTTTTTTCTTTCAGCATTTTTCTTACTCCTGATTATGACCTTTTCTTTCCACTCAAAGAAATCCCTTTAATGTTTCTTGTAAGTTAGTGGTGATGATCTTTTTAAACTTTTGTTTGCTTGGGAAACTCTTTATCTCTCCTATTTTATTTTATTTTTCTCTCCTTCTTTTTTAAATGATAGACTTGCTGGGTAGAATATTCTTGGTTGCAAGTTTTTTTCTTTCAGCACTTTGAATATATCATGCCACTTTCTTCTGCCCTGCAAAGTTTCTGCTGAAAAATCAGCTGATAGCCTTATGAGGTTTTCCTTGTATACAACTGTTTTCTTTTCTAATGCTGCTTTTAAAATTCTTTGTCACTACTTTTTGCCATTTTAATAATTATGTGTCTAGATGTGGACCTCCTTGGGTTGGAGGTCCTGGATCTGGATGCCTGTTTCCTTCCCCAGGTTAGGGAAGTTTTCCGCAATTATTTCTTCAAAAATTTTCTGCTCCCCTTTCTTTCTCTTCTTTCTCTTCTTTCTCTTTCTCTTTTCTCTTCTTCTGTGATCCTTCTGATGTGAGTGTTATTACACTTGATGATGTTGCTAAATTCTCTTAATCTGTTCTGATTTTTTGCTCTCTTTTTTTGTTGTTCTTCTGCTTGGTTGTTTTCCATTACTCTGTCTTCCATATTGCTGACCCATTCTTCTGCCTCCTCTAAACTACTATTGATTTTCTCTGGTGTATTTTTAATTTCAGCTATCAACTCATCATCTCTGATTGGTTCTTTTTCATATTTTCTCTTTGTTGAAGGTCTCACTGACATCCTTCACTCTTTTCTCAAGTACAGTAAGTATCTTTATGATCATAACTTTAAATTCTCTATCAGGAATTCTTATCTTCATTTCATTTAGTTTTTTTCCCTGTGGTTTTGTCCTGGTCTTTCCTTTGGGACATATTCCTCTGTCTTATCTAACTCTCTATGTGCGATTTTATGTATTAGGAAAGTGAGTTTCATCTCCTGATCTTGAAAGTAGTAGTCTTATGAAGAAGAGTTCCTGTGGTGCCCTATAGTGCATCATTCCCCATTCACCAGAGCCGAGTGCTTCAGGGTTGTCTCCTCCGTAGGTTATATTTGCTCTACTGTTGTGGCTAAGCTTCATTTTCCTTCAGTCCAGTTGGCTTCAATGGCCTACTTGGCTGATGCAGGCAGGATTTGGATCCTATGCTGTTAAGGGGCCAGTCTGGGCTGCCACGGGCTTGTACTTGGGTGGTGTCAGCAGTCTGACCAGATGCCTGCCCTCGGTTCACTTGCTGAAATACAGGGTGCTCTCCCTGCATTGTCCCCTGAGAGGCTTTTGTTGATAGGTGGAGCTGGCAATCAGACCAGGTGCCTTCCCCCAGTCCATCTGCCAGGGATGCAGTGACCCTGAACTGCAGGGCTCTCTTCCTGTGCTGCCCCTGAGAAATTTTTGTTGGTTGGTGGGGCCAGCGGTCAGACCAGATATCTGCCCCCAGTCCATCTGCTGGGGTTTCAGATGCACTGATTGGCAGGGCACTCTCCCTGCACTATTAGTTATAAATTTCAGCTGCTGGACTGCAGTTGAACTGGTGTGTGTGGTTATCTTCCCTTTTCCCCAGGTAGAGTCACTTTGGATTCCCTTGGTCCCTGCCAAGGCTGCTTACAAACTTAAATGAGGCAGGAGCCACTTTGAAGGTACTCCTGCTCAGTGGGATGGGCTGGATTCATGTGAAAATGCAAGGGTGGGATGCATGGTGTTAGCAAGGTAGGCAGAGGGTGCTGGTTCCTGCAGGTGTCCAGCTGTTGGGGGGAAGGGGAAGGATAAAGGGAGAGATGTGCATGCAAGCTCTTTTGTTCTTAAAGAAGTCTCCTAAAGATCCCTGCTCCTCCAGCATGCAGTCTGAGATTAGTAAATAAATCCTTTTCATGTATACCCCAAGTGCATTTCAAACTGATGCTTCTATGCTCTAGTTCCTGGGGGTTGTTTGTTATGCTGTCTCTTTAAGGGCCAGGATTCAGTTTCCTATTGCCTTCTGGCCCTTCCAGAGCCAAGTCTGATGATTTTTAACATACCTGGAATTAAGCCCCACTGGTTATAAGAAAAATTCACATACTTAAGTCCCACTGGTTTTCAAAGCCAAATGTTACAGGACCTATCTTCCCAGTGCAGTTTCCTCATATCTGGGGTGGCCGGTGTGGGATTGGTTTCTCTCCCTTCTCCATGTTTGTGGTCTACCAGGGAGTTTGGTTTCCGACCATATCTTTGCCCCTCCTACTATTTTCATTGTGGCCTCCTCTCTACAATTAACTGTGGAAAGTCTGTTCTGCCAGTCTTTCTTTTCTTTCCTGGGTTGGTTGCACTGAAATGGCTGTTATCTAGGTGCATCCGTGGGATGAGGCAAGCTTAGGGTCCTCCTACTCCACCATCTTCCCAGTCTTGCCCTCCAAGGATATATATTACAGTATTATTTGTGGCAAAGTCTGAACTCACATGACAATCAATAGGAAACTGCTTAAATTATTATACATTATTCACTAAAATATGTAGCCATAGGGAAGATCAAGATACAATAGTTTTGGGGCACCTGGGTGGCTCAGTTGTTTGGGTGTCTGACTCTTGATCTCAGCTCAGGTCTTCATTTCAGGGTTGTGAGTTCAAGCCCCATGCTCAGCATGGAGCCTACTTAAAAAAAAAAAAAAAGATACAATAGTTTTATAAGTAATGATGTAGAATGACACTTGGTACCTTAAAACAAAAACAAGGTGCCAAACAATACCATGTGTGGAATAAAAAGGTTTGTGTGTGGTATTTGTTTGATTAGCAATGACTACCTCTAGAGGAATATAAAAGAAACTGGTGACTGATTACCTGTGGAAAGGGGGAATTGGGGACGAGGTTAACAATGATAAGAACACTCCTTTTTTTTTTTAACCACCATCTTTTTTTTTTTTAAGATTTTATTTATTTGTTTGACAGGGAGAGAGAGACAGCCAGTGAGAGAGGGAACACAAGCAGGGGGAGTGGGAGAGGAAGAAGCAG
>NW_023248704.1:0-4976 GCF_002007445.2 Ailuropoda melanoleuca | reverse complement strand
TTTTCTTTTTTTTTTTTTTTTTTTTTTTTTTTTTTTTTTTTTTGAGAGGGAAAGCATAAGCAGGGTGGGGCTGAGGGAGAGGAGGAGAAAGAATCTTAAGCAGGCTCTATATCCAGCATGGAGATCATGACCTGAGCAGAAATCAAGAATCAGACCCTTAACTGACTGAGCCACCCAGGCGCCCCTTGTCTCTTCCTTTTCTTATAAGGACATGAACCCCATCATTTAGAGGCCCCACCTCCTCTAAACTGCATAACTTTGGAAAGGCCCCACCTCCAAATACCATCATATTGGGAGTTAGGGCTTCAGTGTATGAATTTTAGGGAAACACAAACATTAGTTCGTAACAACGTCTCGATAAAATGGTTAGTTGGAGCAGCAGCACTCTTAGTACTATAATATGTACATTGGAATGTATATTTACAAATAAATAATGCTATATCAAAGTGTCCTCAGTGATTATGCAAGATGAAGAGACTGTTAAAGAATACAAACATATAACTATAAAGAACAAGCTGATGGTTACCAGACGGGAGGTGGGGGGGGATGGGTGAAATAGGTGAAAGGGATTCGGAGTACACTTGTCTTGATGAGCACTGGGTAATGTATGGAATTGTTGGATCACTACATTCTACACTTGAAACTAATATAATACTGTATACTAACTACATTGGAATTAAAATAAAATTTTTTTGAAAAGAATACAAATATTTTTAATGCATGCCCAA
Organism: Ailuropoda melanoleuca; assembly: GCF_002007445.2. Lineage (NCBI taxonomy): Eukaryota > Metazoa > Chordata > Mammalia > Carnivora > Ursidae > Ailuropoda > Ailuropoda melanoleuca. The sequence continues at coordinate 4,248 of NW_023248704.1, read as the reverse complement.
ACAGCTGAAGAATCTTATAAAGTCTTGGTAAAAATCCTATAAAGTCTTAATTTTTAATAATCTTAAAAAGACAATGTATTTGAAAATAAACTATTGATAATAAGGCAATTTCAAAAAATCTGTAGGAAGTGGGGCCAGTTACAATGTCACCAGTTAGTAATACTCCAATCACATTGCACTCTCCTCCATCCAATTATCTAGACATCTGTTACACTGTAAGATCAGTAAGTTTACAATAAAAGAACAAAACAAGTTTTGGTAGTCTTCTAGATAATGTTTCATTTCTGGTATTTTATAAGGAACTACACTAGTCATTATTTTCTAAAACTTCTTTCATTTCCCTTTATTTCATTGTCCTTTCACTTCTGAATACATGTAGAAATGATTAAATATGTATATTTAAATGTTTGTTTTCATAATATTTGTTTCTGTCTGCTCTAGTATTTTGCTATTTTTTTTCCTTTGGATGATATTCCTTTGGCAGGAGATATCACATATTTGAATATGTTTTTTCTTGGTAAAATGTGCTGACAATTTATTTTCCACTGTATGACTTGTGTTTTTATTCTCTTTATGGTATCTTTTGAAGAAATGTTAATGTATCAATATTTTTAAGTACTCCTTACAACACATTTATGAAATCTTTCCCAACTCTGAAATCATAAAAATATTTCCCTATATTATAAAGTTTTATAGCTCTGCTTTTTATATGTTGGTGAATTTGAGGATTATTTGGGGTTAAATATATAATAATCATAACATCTACTTATTGATATTTTAACTTTCCGATTGTTATACATTTAATTCCTGAGATAGAACCAATTTTTGTCATAACACCACTAATTTATGTGGCATTATTGTAGGCCACTAATCCAATGGTATCTTATAAAAGAAGAAATTTGGAGACACACACACATGAATAGGGGAATGCCACATGCAGATGAAGGCAGAGATCCAGGTGATGCATATACAAGTCAAGGACCACCAAGGATTCCCAACAGACAACCAGAAAGAGAGAGAGAGGCATAAATAAATTCTTCCTCACAGCCCTCGGAAGAAACCTTAACCTCCTCCACCTGTTGAAAAATCATCTGTCGCTCTAGCTGCTGGTCATTTGAAGACTTTTTCTTTTTCCTCAGAGAGCTTTAGAGATTTTCTTTTTGTCTTCCTGTATGAAGTTTTCCTATGAAATGTTTAGGTTTTGATTTCTTCTTACATATCTGAGTTGAGGTTTGTTGGGCTTCTTGAATTTGTAGAATGGAGATTTTCAACAATTCCAGAAAATTCTCAGCCACTATCTCTTCAAATATTTCCGTTGAAGCATTATTCTTCTTCTGGAGCTTCCATTAAGGACATACTGGTCCTTTTTAGCCCATCTGTTTCATTTTAAGTACATCCTACATTTTACATTTCTGCTTCATGCTGAATTCTGGATTACTTATTTAAATTTATTTTGGAATTCAATAATATATTAATTTAGCTGTTTCGTATCTGCCTTTATACCTTCCCATTGAGTTTTTACTGTTATTTTTTTTTATTTTAGAAATTACATCTCATTCTTTATGAAGTTTGCTGTGCCACATTTTTTTTGTAGTTCCTATTTCCTATTGGTATTTTAAAATGTATTATTTCTTTAAACGTATAAAATGAAGTTATTTTGTATTCTGTGCCTGATTCCAGTATATGAAGTCTTTGCTGGTCTATTTATGTTGTCTGAGATTGATACTACTTATAAATTATTATATGTTTGCTTGGGTTTTAGTTATTTTCACCAGTGAGTGACATGAATGATTAGTTTTAGAATTTAATTGACAGCTGGGATGAAGATTCCTTCCTCAAGGGAGGATTTGTGTTGCTTTTTTACAGAAAAGCTTTAAGACACGTACCAAACAATCCAGAGATTTCAAATCATGTGAGAACTGGTCCATTTCTTATTCATCCTTGGGGTGCTGGATTGTGGAGACAAACTTACTGTGGGAGCATTTCCTGTTTTACTACTTACCTTTTGTGTATACTCGGTTTTGATATTTTGATCCCCTCACTTCAGAAGTTTGTAAAAATAAAAATTCGAAATTTCCAATCAGTCAATATGTTATAGGAAGAGTAGTTTTTCTCCTTATTTATATACCTGGATTCCCATTTCTACCCTGGGATTGGCTCGATGATTTTTTACAAATGTCTGTGACCATTTAGAAGCTTTTAAATTTTTTTTTAAAGTGTACTTTTTTAAAGCATTATTGGTGACTAATCTCTTATTACAAGAAATTAAAATTCACCATTTATCTTTTTTTTAAAGATTCTATTTATTTGAGAGAGCGAGTGGGGGGGGTGTATATGCGCCCATGCACACACAAGCAGGGGGAGGGACAGAGAGAGAGGGAGGAGAAGACTCCCTGTTGAGCAGGGGACCCTGGGATCATGACCTGAGCTAAAATCAGAGGGTTAACGGACTGAGCCACACAGCCACCCTCCCCATTTATCCTTTTAATAATGCAGTTTAAGTTTTTAAGGGTGGAGTTAAGCACGTTTTTACAATTGGTATAACATACTCAGCATAAGTATTAAGGATTCATGTCCTTTGTAACAGACATCTGTAACAAGTAGACATCACCATTTGATGACTAATTTTACAGTGGAAAAAATCCTTTGTCTTATATACTTTATACTTATCTTTTTTATAGTACTTCTCATTCTGTAATGTAATTATTTGCTTGCATGACACACAAGACACTATAGACCTAAGGGCAAACCTAGGACTTTCTTATACATACAGTAGCATAGTGGTGTGTGCACAAACCTGGAGCTAGCTACTCAGTGACAACTCTCCAGGCCTCAGTTTTCTTATTTGTAAAATGAGGATACAGTTTATCATATACATAGTTTGAGGATTAATTGAACTAATCCAAGTGAAGCAATGAAAAGTTACCTGTCACATAATAAATTTTAATCATTAATGTTTTAAATATCTGCCCCAATAACAAGCGCTGTACTTTTGGCAAAACATTCAATAAGTACTTGATAAACGATAGATCAGCCATAGTTATTCTGAGACTGCCAAGCAATTGCATGGTGAAACCCTTCATGTACTTTCTGAGTAACAGATATTTATTACTGTGAATTAAAACAGTCCCCCCAAAATCATATTGAAAGCAATGAATTTCATTTTTAAAGTTGCCCAACTACTAAACAAGGTAGAATTTAAATCAAAGTTAAAGAACATATTAAAAACCAGTGACACTGATATAAGTTTTCTTAAATTACTTATGTATGTAATTAATGATATGCTTTTTGGATTGTATTAAAAGAGCTCATTAAAATGTGTCTCAGTTCTCTCGTGCACATTACAACAGGATTCTCACAATGCCAGGAATTCTGTTATATTTAAGATTGTCAGAAAGTTTTGATTTCATGTAGTTAAACTCCACAACTGATAAGTAGAATGAATTTCAGGCAATATCATCCAAAAACTTGTAGGCGGTCATTTTGTAATTTCCTTATCCTAGTACAGATACATCTCAGAGACACCAAAGAGAAGGTCTTTTTCAACACTATTCAAGCCTAGTCACTTGTCCCATACTAAGCACAAGCTATTCTTTTATCTAGTAATTTTTTTGCCAAAAATAAAATTTTAAATAAAAATATAAAAATCACAGTCACTCCTGAACAAGCATCCAGAGGGAAATCTCACCAATGTTTACATTTTGGCAGAGAGAAATAAAGGCAGAAGATAGAGACCCTTTGACATTTCCTTTCTGTTTTATAATAGTATTCCAAATTGATAACACATTTTAACTGTGCAGAAATATAATTTTGGTTGTAATTTTTATCACACTTAATATTATGTTCCCAAAAAGGGAATATGCAAACTTTATTTCTAAATGATATATTTTAACATGAAACTCTTTGTTCCAATAGAATATTATTTAAACGAATACTAAGTAACCCAAAATGTTGTTCATTATAATCTATTTGAAATAGACATTCATTTTTATGGTAGGGTAATACTTTCTTATTTTCTAAATTTTTGAAAGGATTTTTGTTATATGATTTTTTTCTTTTCTTTTTATTTAAATTCAATTAGTTAATAGGTCATTTGATTATTAGATAGCTTGCCATATTTGATCTGTTATTGTGATACATTTTGTTAATATATTGCTTAATTTAAATCACCATTGGACTGGGGCGCCTGGGTGGCACAGCGGTTAAGCGTCTGCCTTCAGCTCAGGGCGTGATCCCGGCGTTAAGGGA
>NW_023248703.1:0-4335 GCF_002007445.2 Ailuropoda melanoleuca | reverse complement strand
TTAAATACAGGAAACAAACTGATGGCTACCAGAGGGGACATGGGGGGGGGGGTTGGGTGAAATAGGTGAAGGGAATTAAGAGCACACTTATCACAATGAGCGCTGAGTAATGTATAGAATTGTTGAATCACTATATTGTACACCTGAAACTAATAGGACACTGTATGTTAATTATGTTAGAATTAAAATTTTAAAAGGTAGTTGTTTATTGCCCTTCACCTTTTCATTCCTTCCTCTATCTTGCTGACTAGAATATAGATGTGATGGCTGGAGCCTTAGCTTCCATCTTGAACTGTAAGGATAAGGGCTACACTGTAGGGATACGTAAGTGGTGAGCAGGAAAGAAGAATTTGTCTAGATGATTTTAATTTTCTAATTATTGTTTAAAAATGTATGCACACTGAAAATCTGAGCTACCTATATGTTTTACATGTATCTTGGTTGCTTCCAGGTTTTGGCATTGTGAAAAAGGGTGTGATAAACATTTGTGTGTTGATTTTTGTGTGTGGATACAAGTGTTTAGCTCATTTGGGGAAATACCTAGGAGCACAATTGTTGAATTGTATGGTAGGCCTATGTTTAACTCTGGAAATAACACAAGACTATTCCCAAGTGGCTATACCATTTTGCAGAGTTCTTGTTGCTTCACATCCTTGCCAGTATTTGATGGTGTTAGTGTTTTGGATTTTAGCCATTTTAATGGATGTATAGTGATAACATGTTTTAATTTGCGATTACCTAATGGCATGGTAGTGAGCATTTCTGTATATCCTTATTTGAAATCTGTATATCTTCTTTGTTGAGATGTCTGTTCAAATCTTTTGCCCATTTTTAAACTGGGCTATTTGTTTTCTTACTGGTGAGGTTTTTTTTTTTTTTTAAGATTTGTTTATTTGAGAGAGGCAGAGAGAGAGAGAGAGAGAGAGAAGGGGGGAGGGGGAGAGGGAGAGAATCTTTAAGCAGACTCCCTGCTGAGCGCAGAGACCAACTGGGGGCTTGATCTCATGATCCTGAGATCATGACCTGAACCAAAAGGTTGCTTAACCAACTGAGCCACCCAGGCACCCCTTTTATTGGGTGGCTGAGTTGGTTAAGTGTCCTCCTTTGGCTCTGATCCTGATCCCAGCCTGGAGTCTGAGCCCCCTGCTCAGCCCAGAGTCTGCTTCTCCCTGTCCCCCTGCTGTACTGCTGGGCGCCCTCTCTCTCTGTCAAATAAATGAATAAAATCTTTTTTTAGAAAAAGAATTCTTTGATATTTTGGATATAAGTCCTTTATCAGATATGTTTTACAAATATATTCTTCCAGTCTATGGTAGAAGTTTGTAATTTTAATGATATTCAACTTAGAGTTGTTTGGGTTTTTTTTTTCCTGGATTGTGCTTTTAGCGTGTATCTCAGAAATCATCAGCAAACCCAAGGTCACCTAAACTTTCTCCTATGTTATTTTTTTTAAAAGATTTTATTTATTTATTTGAGAGAGAGATCACGCATGCTTGCATGTAAGCAGGGGGAGGGGCAGAGGGACAAGCAGACTCCTTGCTGAGTGTGAAGGCCAAGGCGGGGTCAGATCCCAGGACCCTGACATCATGATCTGAGTCAAAGTCAGACACCTAACCACTGAACCCCCCCGGCACCCCTTTCCTTTGTTCTTTTTTTTTTTTTTAAGATTTTATTTTTTATTTATTTGACAGAGAGAGAGACAGCCAGTGAGAGAGGTAACACAAACAGGGGGAGCGGGAGAGGAAGAAGCAGGCTCCTAGAGGAGCAGGGAGCCCGATGCGGGGCTCGATCCCATGACCCTGGGATCATGCCCTGAGCTGAAGGCAGACGCTTAACGACTGAGCCACCCAGGTGCCACCCTTTCGTTTGTTCTTAACCAGAAATTGTAGAGGTTTGCATTTTGCATTTAAGTCTATCATCGTTTTGAGTTACTTTTTGTGCAAAGGGTAGGGTTCATGTCTATGTTCATTTTTTTTGTTTTGATCTTCATATTTAGAGCTTTATATTGAATATACCAATAGACCCAATATAGGTAGCATGTTGGGAGTTTTAAATAAATGCAATTGTATTATTTGTTTCTTTGTATACAAAGCGCATATTGTGACTTAAAAAATAAAATAAAAATTACATGTTGTAAAAGGGTCCAGTTTGTTTAATATATAAACACACTTAATGTATTTATTTTAAACATAAATGGGATAATGTTTAACACTGTTTTTCTTTTCATTCAAGTGGTCATGTCTGTATCCATGCTTTGTATCATATTTAGGTTATTCACAATTTTTCACTGTTTAAATGATACGAGTAACATCTTTTCTTCCTTATTTGGTAAGGACTTCCTGCCCCAAACCTAGGATTCCCATCCCTTTCTTAGTGCCTCTTCTGGCATAACTCAGTCTTCTGTCAAGACTGAGCATTATTTCAACTGTCTTGCATCTTTAATCTCTCTTTTTTTATCCTTCAGTCCAAAAACAAGCTCTGACTCCCCATTAAATAAAGTCCCTCTCTTTCAAGCCACTGTCTTATGTATGTTTTAGACTACTCTCCTCTCCTTTCTTTCACCCATTTACTCCATACTTCCTTGCTATCTGGATTTCACCGTACTCATTCTGCCAAATCTACAAGATCCAAGGGTAACTTGCACCACAGTTACCAGACTAGTAGTCCACAGATTCTATGGGGTCATTGTCCCCTTCCTACTTCTCTCGGGTATTCCGCCCTAGAGTTCTATCAAGTCTTCTTAGTATCTCTTTCCTCCAGATCCATAGATGTGGATATGCACAAGGATCATTCCTTTGTTTTCTCTCTTTATATGTTCTCTTCTAACAACCTTGTAGCTTCAACTACTACTCCTGTGCTGCTAACTTGTTGAATATTTCTAGCCCAGACTCTTCAAATTCAAATCTCACCCTGCAACTTCCTGGCAACTGTTTCCACTACATTTCCTTTTGGGACCTCAAACTCAGTGTACTCCCGATACAAACAAAACCTCCATTCCAAATCTGCTTTTCTGCCTGTGTCTCCACTTTCAGTTAAAAGAACCTCCAGAACATCATTTTCGCCTTGATCCACCCTCTCCTATGTTTCTTCATCCCCCTGTTTTCCAGATTGGTTGGTTCTGTACCTATAACGTCTTTTCCATCTATCTCCATCATTACAGCCCCCTCCTCCACCCCCACCCCCCCGGCTTTCACGATCTCTCCATTGAGCTATGAAAATAGCTTTCTCACTCATCTTGCCTCCAGCCTCTTAAATCTATGATTACTTCGTACATGGCAACCTGGAGAGTCTCTGTAACTTCAGCTTTGTCACCTCCCTCTTTTGAAACCTTCGAGATTCTCTAGCGTATACACAGTAAGAGTGTGGCTGGGGGTGGGGCGAGGGATGGAGTGGGGAGCAGGGGCTGCTGGTGTAAGTCCTGGAGTCCAAAGGCCCAGAGAACCAGGAGCTTTAATGTCCTAAGTTAGAAGAAGATGACCAACCCAGTTCAAAAAGAGAATTGCCCTTCCTCCTCCTCTTTACTAGACCAATAATGGGTTAGATGTTGCCCACCCACATTGCTGAGGGCAGATTTTCTTTACTCAGTCTACTGATTTAAATGCTAATCCCTTCCAGAAACATCCTTACAGACATACCCAGAAATAAGTTACTGGTTCTCTGGGTATCCCTTAGCCAACAAGTTGATACACACATTAACAATCACAAGGTTGTTTGTGACATCTGATGGTGACATATTCCAGATCTCCCTTTCTTTTTTCACTGAGATATAATTCACCTTTTATAAAATCAATCCTTTTAAAGTGTACAAGTCACTGAATATATATTCACCATTGTGCATATCACCACAATCTAATTTCAGAACAGTTTCATCTACCTAAAAAGATCCTCCATACATATTAGCCATCATTCCCTATTCTCTCCTTCTCCCCAGCCCCTGAGCAAACACTCATTCACTTTCTATCTTTTCACATTGATCTATTCTGGATATTTCATATCATACAATAGGTTTCCTTTTGTATCTGACTTCTTCCATTAAGCATAATGTTTTCAAGATTCATCCATGTTGAAGAATACATAAGGACTTGATTTTATTTTATGCCTGAATAATATTCCATTGTAGAGGATATAGCACATTTTATCTGTTCATCAACTGATGGAAATTAGGATTGTTTCCACTTTTTTGGCCTTTATGAATAATGCTGCTCTGAGTATTCATGTGTAAATTTTTGTGTGAATACATGTTTTCAGTTTGCTTGTGTATTTACATTTCCACCAGCAGTGTATAACGGTTCCAATTTCTCCACATCCCTGTTTTTGTTTGTCTTTTTTTTTTTT
>NW_023248702.1:0-4957 GCF_002007445.2 Ailuropoda melanoleuca | reverse complement strand
GGGATGTACTGTATGGTGATTAACACAATATAATAAAATAAAATTAAAAAAAATAATAAAAAAAAATAAAAAAATAAAAATCATTGTAATTTTCAAACATCTGTTAGTCAATATAAAAAGAAAGACCAAAAATTTAAGTAATGATAAAGGATCTACTGACAATAAAGTTTTGCTCTTTTTGACACACAACGTATGGACAGCAAGATCATGCACATGAATAACAAGTTAATAAGATTAATAAGTCAAAAGGAATTAGAGAAAGTAATTAGAGAATTAGGAAGCAGTTTAAAAAGATATTTAAGAAGGATGGAGCATGAACTGAAATTTCAAGAATTTATTGGGTATGGAAGAAGGGAGGATATTTCAAACTTGAAGACATCTTATATAACAGTTAAAATGAAGAGATAAATTTGAGAAATCATCAAAAAGATGATTTGATGAGATTAACTATGAGTAGCAAGTGAAGGAAAAAGAATGAGAAAACAATTGAATCAACGAATTATGATTTGGAAGAACAAAAATTGTATGGCCATTAGCAAAAGTGGAAAAGTGAATGATTTTAGGAGAAGAAACCATTAGATGTATTTCATTGTTGTGCAAGAAATAGATTTTCAACAGTATACCAAACACAATTAGATCATTGCCTTGATTAGAGTCAGAAATTTAAGTGTGGTACCCATTCTTCAGGGGTGCTGATGGAAGCAAGAGAAGGTTAATTTTCAAAGAGAGGAATAAATGATTATGTCATGGGTCTCAGAAATCTGTCCATTCAATTGGAGGGAAAGTGGAAGGCAAAGGAAAAGGTGGTACTATGAGGCAAAAGGAAGAGAGAAACACAGCAACCTGGCCGTTATGCCATATCAGGGTAGAGGAGTATGCATGAGGAAGACAGAGAAGAGTTACAGTTTAAACAAAATATTACATTAAGTGCAGCCTCCGTCAACCAAATCCAAGGACATGCTGGTCCCAATCCTCTCTCTCATCTTCATGTTCCCTTCATTGTATTGATTTTGTTTTGAAATGCTTACCAATTTTTCTCTTGTGTGCAACTTTTCCTCTTGCATAATGGTTCTTGTCTCACCTGGTACTCCAAATGCAATGTGTTGACTTCTGAGAGCAGATGTTGATACTGTCCTACCTCTCAGACAACAGTGGAGTAATCTATACCATAGGTTCCCATATCCATCGTATAATATTCTTTTTTGTATGAGCTATGGGGATAATTTTCTCCTGTAACTATATTTTATTTTACAACTTGATCTCTTAGTACTGTTGCTCTGCACCCCAAGCATTTTCTTTTTTCTTTTTCCTTTTAATTTATTAATCCCATAGTATTGTATGAAAACCATACAGCTCTTTAATTTGACTCTGAATTTATTACATGTGTTTCTAGGAATCTAACTTTCATACACATTTGGAATAAGAAAGCATTTGAATAGCATCTAGCATATTAAATTCAATGTGACTTCTATATCTGGACCTCACCCGTATATCCTGTCTTGAGATTTCTTTGCCAGCCTTGGAACTAGCTACAAGCATTACTTCTCCAGTGATTTCATGTGCTATCTTTCTGATAGGATAAAGAAGGATATGTTCTATGTGCTTCAGGGAAGCCATTTATGACACGCTTGTCAGAATAATTAATTTGATGGATAAAGAAGTCAGATGTGAGTAGTAATTGTGAAAATTTTGGTAAGGAAATAGAGGTGGTAGTGTAGGCTGTTCAATTAAAATCTAAAAGGATAGGTCTATAAACAAAGTCCAGTTGCTGTTGTTTAGTTTAGGTGCTTGTAGTTGCAATTTTTTACAAAAAGATATTATTTTTCTAGCAAATAAATAATAAAATGATCATATGGGGACATTTTTTTATCCAAAAGGGAGGAATACAGAGGAGTCATAGGACAATTAACACCATGGAAAAGAAAATCATCTAAATACTTTCTCCAATTCGCTCACCTACCTTTCTACTGAGAAAAGACAAATAAGAATTATGGTGAAAATTCTCGTATTTAATGTGAATTTATCATTAGCCAAGTCAGTGTTCTGAGCACCATCCTATCTGAACTCATTTAATATCTAGAATAAACCGAGGAGTTAGTATTGTTAACATTGACATAGGAGATGGGAAATGGAGGTGCAGGAAGCTTGAGATTTGTCCAAGTACACCAACTATTAAGTGGCAGAATGGTAACTATAATACCAAGCAGTCTAATTCCAGCACCCACGTTACAAACTGTGTTTTAAAAATTGAAATGGAGAGCTTCAAGAACATAAAGAAGAGGAAACATTATACATATGACAGCATCTTTAGGAAACTCAGATTTATTATGTACATTGAACTTAGATCAAATGAATCTTCAGGTACTATTAGAAGTAAAAAGCAGATAATCTTTAATAGAATCATGGAAGTGAAAATGAGGGTTAATAAGGGAGAATTAAAACATTCATTTATTCATTCAACATTTCTTTTTTAACATACATTATAGTGAAATCTTATCCTTATCCCTGGAAATACAGCAGTAAAAAGGAAAGTGTTCCTCACTCCCAGAGTTTATATTTAGATGGAGAAGTCAAATACAAATTAATACAAAATTAATAAAAAGTGCTAATTATGGAAAATGATAAGTGCTGGCATGGTGGTACAACAGTGTTTAGGATGTTGATAACTGGAGGAGGAGCAATGCTGTAGATAAAAAATGACAGAGGACAAAACTTAGGTTTGAATTGCAGAATGTGGAATACAGAACTGGGAAGATAGAAGAGAGGTGATGGAAGATCACTTGAGGTAGGGCTCCTAACACAGAGAGATGGAGAGAGACTCGTCTGTTTCTCCTGACATAATGAGGTTGAGAACTTGAATGGGAATTTCTAGCCCTTCTGTGCAGGGAACGTCTCCTGTCCTCCTTTCTTCCCTCCTGCGTCCAGGACCCGTATTTCCATCACCCTGCCTTCCTTTTCTCTCTTCACATTCTCTCATTCTATTTGGACCTCAAGGTATATGGAGTGGGAGTGACTCTGGGGGTCTCCCCAGTGACCCCTACATCTCATGAACCCCTGAGTAGCTGCATTCTGCTTCTCTTTCAGGAAAACTTGTGCTAGAGTTGCTGATAGAAACAATTAAATAGTTACCATAAACAAACAAACAAAAAATTTTGACCTGAAAAAGACCTGATTTGGGGATGACCCAGGACATAGTTACTTTGAATAAGGTAGGAAATGGGGCCATTAGTTGAGAATCTGGTGATGGATGAATATAAGGAACACTGAAATACACATCACAGTGACTGACCCAGTTATATCCAGAAATCAATAAAAGAATTGTCTAGCAAAGATGAGGGTGGACCAAAAAAAAGTTCACTTGTCAATTATTAATGGTTAGGGTTAACAATATCTAACTTGCAAGTCTCAAGAGATGAAAGTCACATACAAACTCCAAGGAGATACAAACTGCAATGGAATTTTGGATTAAAAGTAATATATTCGTTAAACATAACAGTGAAAACTTGATCATATCCATAGGAAGTGAGTAATACTTTGGAGATGCAAGTCTTTGTTAGGAGAAAGAAGAAAACAAAATGGTCTATTTCTTAGTGTGCTTTTATATACCATAATGAGTTTGGGGATTTGTACTTTTGAAAACATTGAAACATTATTTATATCCATCAATAGAAATAACTAAAAATGTTAGATAACTTCAGTTCAAAGTTTGGAGAACTTCAAGTGCTCATTTCACTATTGGATATCATTCACCCCAAATGACGGTGAACAGCATTTCATTCTAGCTTGGGATTATGCTATGATCAACACTGAAATTAATCAAACTCCCTTGATTAATCGAAATTATATGTTATCATCCTGATTGCAATTACATATCAAAGAATCACTTTGCACAGTAATTTATATAAAACATAATCAGTGTCAATGAACCCAATCCTGGAGGTTATGCACGTAAAAAAGAGCTAGTTGATAATTTCTCATTACCCTCAATCCCCCTGTCCTCGAAAGAAAGAAGGAAAGAAAGAAAGAAAGAAAGAAAGAAAGAAAGAAAGAAAGAAAGAAAACCCAGGAGGATGGACAGGAATAACTTTAAGATTTCTAATTGTGCTTTACCCCATAATGTAACCCATATAAACACTTTATTAAACCAAATAGATGATAATTTTACTGAACAATGTATGCTTATTCAATTCATCATCTGATGATATTGTCACTTTAAACTGTTCAATTTACAAGAACAAAGCTGTTTTTATCATGATTTTTGAGTGGTTCTAATTTTATACTGTTCATATCTCATTAAAACAGGTAAAACAAAATAAATAATGTTATGTATTTGAAATAATTGGAATTAAGAGGTCTATTTCAGCCCATAGATTTCATTAAAAAGTAGTCCAAGACAGCTAAAATCTTCCTAAGGTTGATCACATAGGGTCGTTCAAAGATATCAAACGCTCCCTTTTACTTAATTCACTTTACTTATTCCCCGGAGTTAAATTAGTTTTTCTATGAATCCATCTTATTTTGATGAAAGCAGTATGGTGCAGTGAAAGGTGCTCTTGAAAGAATGGAAATCAAGCTCAAGCCCTGTAATCAACTAGCTTTATAACCTTTTTCAAGCATATAGTGTTATCTCTTTGACCTTCAGCTTAGTTATAGACAACGTGTAATATTATACTCTGTTATCCTTAAAGAACCTTTTGGCTCACAAAATGAAAATGCAAGATAATGACTTAATACCAAAGCTACTTAAAATCAAATATATGAATATATATATATATATGAATATATATATATGAATATATATATTCATATATATATTATAAGAATATATATATAAGAATATATATAAGAATATAATATATATATTCTTATAATATATATATATTCTTATATATATATATTCATATATATATATATTCTTATATATATATATATATATATATATAAGAATATATTTCTT
>NW_023248701.1:0-4956 GCF_002007445.2 Ailuropoda melanoleuca | reverse complement strand
CCCCCCCCCCAACTAGACTAAAAGCTCTTTGAAGAAAGGAACTGTGTGTTATTTAATGTTTTACCCCCAACGCCTGACTCATGGTAAGGGCTCAATATATTTGTGTAAGGAAGGAAAGGGAAGGAGGGAAGGAAGGAAGGAAGGATCTCCAGAAATCTACCAATAGTCATTATTTAAGGTGGGGTGACCGTGCTTACAATTCACTGGGCACAAAGAATTGGGCAGTGACGATATTTATCTGGATATTATATAAAGACAATTAGAATTTGATGGATGCATCAGTTCCGAAGATCTGACTGGAAGCTAGCTGCCCTTGGAGAAGTTGGTCGAGCTGTTCTCACAAGAGCAACATTTGGGAAGACGGACCATTTTCTGGAACGGTCTGATGTATGTCCGAGGACCAAGAATAAACTTTGAACCAGACTTTGCTGGCTGTAAGTGCCGGAGGACAGGAGGAGCTGACTGTTTCTCCAGGCTGGGAGGACTTAGATCCAGCCATTCATCCGGCCAAGGGCAGGTTCCTGTTTTGGGGGGCCCGAAGCTCAAACAAGTTTGGAGGCCATCTTTAAGAAAGATCTTGCTTCTCTAATGTCCACAAACTTCCAGCGCCAGGAGCCTAAGACACACTTGGTTTTGTGACCCCACACCTGACGGGCTCCTTTGTTACATAGCGGACGGCAGGAGCATCCCTGGAAGTCATTCCCCTGCCGGACGGCTGGCGACAACTCAACCACACACCTTCAAGGACGCTTCAAGGACGCCTACCGCAGAGGAAGGTCCCCACCGCCCACGCTAAGTGTAGTCCCAACGCCACTTCCTCTTAGCTGGGTCACCAAATGCCCATGGCCGCTCCAGTGTCACTTGACTTCAGGGGAAGGTGATGGGGGAAACTGGGGTAGAGACAGAGGTTTCAACTAGTTAAAATCGCTTACTTTTGAAATTTTTATAAAAACATAGAACCAGGGGCACCTGAGTGGCTCAGTCAGTGAAGAGTCTGCCTTCGGCTCAGGTCATGACCCTGGGGTCCTGGGATCGAGCCCCGCGTTGGGCTCCCTGCTCAGCAGGGAGTCTGCTTCTCCCGCTGCCCCTCCCCCCATGCTCTCTCTCTCAAATAAATAAATAGAATCTTAAAAACAAAAACGCATGTACGCATGACAGCACATAGTAGGGCCCCTCCCAGAGCCTCGAAGGGGCCGGTGCGAGCAGGGTCTCAAACTGAAAAGTGAGGGCTAAGGCTTCAACTCCCATAGCTTCTCGGTCAATGCCCTTGTGCGGCCGGCAAGCATTCGCTGGGCACCTATTACATGCCAGGCACTGTTTCAGGTGCCAGGAATGGAGCAGTGAACAAAATAATCAAGGTCTCGGACTTCGTGGTGCTTCCATTCTAGTCCAGCCAAAACAGATGTGTCCCCCCGGCTCTGGAGGGCCGGCACGGTGGGCGCATTGGCTGCCGCTGCCCGACTCTGAATAAATACTTGGTGGAATGAATAAGTGGACATTTCAGAACTGACAGCGGTCACGCTATGGAGGTTTGGGACGTCGAAGACGAACTTTAGGACAAATTACAAGGTGGATCCAAAAGCCGATGGAAGGTTCTGGGGATGGTACTGACATGGGTGTGGCCCTCCACTCTCCAGGACGCGGCAGGGCTATTGTTCTGACATGCGTTGGCACTGGCGAGTAACCAGCCAACCTCCTTCTTTCTGGAACTAAATTGGCACTCTAGCTAGGACGCCTCCACGGCGGGCCTGCCCTCAGCTCTGAGAGCTGAAAACAGACCGTCGCCACTGCGGTGTGGCTGCCTCGTGCTCTCCTTCTGGCCCCCGGAGCCGCGCCTGGGCCCTGGCAGGTGCGCGTCTGTCCCACTGCTCAGCACGCGGGCAGCGTCGCTCTCCCTGCTGACCCCTCCTCTGACCCCCCACCCCTACTTCACAGAGAGAGGACATCAGGTGACGATGCCCACCGTTGCCTGTCCCCAAACCTGCAAAATCACCTGCGTCCGAGTCCCCCGTCTGTCCCTCCACTCCTGTCAACATGGGACGGCCCCAGCTGCTCGGCTTGCTAGCTGTGACATTGAGCGACCAGGCATCTGTGTGGGCCTCAGCTGAAAACTGGCCCCCGTTTTAAAATGGTGGGAATAATGGTATCTAGTTTAGCGGGTGGTTGTGGGCATTATAGGGGATCCTGGGGATTAAAGGCTCCACCCCGTGCCTGACACAGGTCCTTTCTGTCGGGGTGAGTGGTACTGCTGTCCTACCGTCCAGGGCGGGGCGGGGGGGGCTCCTCAGTGCCCTGCGGGAGTCTCTCCTCCACCGCAGGGACGGGTGTCTGTGCGCCTGCTCTGGTCTCAGTCTGACTCTCCTCTCACTGCCCCTTGCGCCCTGCTGGTGGGGGTGCGCATTGTACCTCAGAACATGATGACTGGGATCCACCATATGGCCCAGCAATTCCACGTGTGCCTGTTTACCCAAAGGAAACAAAACCACTGTGTTCAAGAATGCCAGCACCCCCACATTCACAGCGGGCTCACCACCGCCACAACATGGAGCCAACCTGAGTGCCGAGGTCGCCGTTTCGAAGTAGGGAAGTCAGGTCTTCATGCCGCACACCTCACACTGACACGTGGCGACAGGCCCATGACACCCTGATAAAACAAAACAATCGTAGGAAGGAGAAGGAAAAAAGGGAGAGGAAACAGGATTTCCTTGTGCACGTCCTGTCTGCCCTGTTCTCACCACCCCCTTGCTCCTTCCTTCTCGCCTCCCAGGGCGAGGCCCCCCAAAAATGCCCTCTTCGGGTCACCAATGAATGACCTTCCCCAGCCCGAACTCCAGGGCCCGCCCCCGACCCCACTGACACAGGTGTGTGGGGTTTTCTGCCTCACCTTCCCCATCACCCAGCTGGGATCTACTGAGGACCCATCCTGTGGGCAGCTCTGTGCTGGGGCGGGGAGAGGGGAACGGACAGTGTCAGGGGTGGTCCGTCTGTCCGTCCATCCTGGCAGGGAAGCAGGAGAATGGTGAGGCTGGACACTCCCAAGGCAATTCTCAAGGATAAGGTAGCAGCTGAGCTGAATACGATAGGGAGGATTTGCAGGGGCAGATGGGGTTAGAGGACCGAGCGAGCAACAGGCGCCCTCAAATGTTTTCTTTATACTAAAGTGTAAATGACTGACAAGACCTTCCAATGAAACCTGTAAGTCGTCCTTGCAGTTTGCATTAAAGCCTTCAGCTAAGAAGACGCAGCCTTACTGAGAGAGTGTCAGGCCTCTACTCTGAGCTGGAGAAGAACCTCAGAGCAAAACCCAGATACTGTTGCATCCCTCCCTCTCTGACTGCAAGTTCTCCCACATAAGAACCTTGCATGAATTCACCAGCTCTGCTGTGCAAATATTTTCCTTGCTATGAGGTCAGAGCCGGGCCTCGGCCTGCCTTGGGCACACACAGCCTCCCATCCCTCCGGCGGGCTGTTTGTTCTCTGTGTCCTTTGATGTCAATCTCTGTTCACTGGGCTCTTAGAGCCCAAGTGTTATTTTAATCAAAACCATGTTTTAGTTTTTAAAAACCCTCTCTTATTTTGTACTGCCTGGCGCTCCCTTGTATCGTCGAATAATAATATCAGATACTCATATAATGTTTCAAAATGCTCTGCATGGCATTGGCCAGCTCAGTGTTTTTCATAATGGTGTCGTCATCGTCCCCAGTTACAGGTGAGGACACAGAGGTACAGTCAAATTACATAAGGGGCTGTGAAGCTGGGGAGACGGGCCTCCGTGCAGGAGGAAGGTGTGGCCTCCATCTGGCAGGCAGTGCCCGCTGACCCGGCAGCTTCTGCCGGCCGCTGGCCGGGGCTCGGGGGCTCCTGCAGCTTGAGAGATGCTTGCCTTTTATTAGTGTGATGACTGTTTCTCAAGCTATCTGTGTTGAAGGACTAATTTTATTCTTTTTTTTTTTTTAATTTTCAAACCATTGAGTGACACTTCAAAAATTGCTATAGAACTTTCTAAACACTGGCTTTCAGTGTCCGCACTTGTCACAGATGAACCGTGAACGTCTTGCAGACTGGCACCCATTTGTGGACCATATTTTGAGTAGCGCAAATGCCTATTATCAGCAAAATCAGTTTCATGCTTTTAAAATTTCATTTCATTCATCCAATAATATTTGTGAAGTGCTTACCACACGGCAGACAATAAACCAGGTAGGCGCAGGAAACCAGAACATTAGGGCCTCCGCAAAGCTAATGTTTTCACAGGGAAGCAGGCTTGAAACAATTCACTGCTAAATAGTATTTTAGTTAAGTGTTAAGAAGATTAGAGTATTTGTAGTTCACGTCAGGGTGCCCCAAGCTAGACGGACAGGTCAGGGAATGCTTCTCCAGGGAATCTTTCATCTTAGAGCTGAAGAATAAGCAGGGGGTGCCAGGCCCAGAGCGGGAAAAGAGGCTTCTGAGTAGAAGGAAGGGCAGGTGCAAAGGTCCTGAGGCCAAGAGGCATTTAAGAGGCTGCTGAATTGAACAGGGGCTGTGTCCTGCAGGTCTATAGAGGACGTGCCAAAGACTTTACTTTTGATCTTAAAAGCTTTGGAGGGTCACTTGGGTGGCTCAGTCGGTTGACCTTTGCCTTCAGCACAGGTCATGATCTGAAGGTCATGATTGTTGACATCCTGGGATTGAGTCCTGCTCAGCGGGGAGGCTGCTTCTCCCTCTCTCTCAGCCCCTCTGCCCCACTCTCTCTCTCTCAAATTAAAAACAAAAAACAAAAAACAACCATGGAAAGCTTCCAAAGTGTTTTAATGGGGGTGGGGCTGTGGGCGTGGAGTTAAAATGGTCAGATTGACCTTTTAGAAATAAGTCTTACTTTTTTTTTTTTAGAGAGATTTTAAAAAATTTATTTATTTGGCAGAGATAGAGACAGCCAGCGAGAGAGGGAACACAAGCAGGGGGAGTGGGAGAGGA
>NW_023248700.1:0-4951 GCF_002007445.2 Ailuropoda melanoleuca | reverse complement strand
AAAAAAAAAAATCTTAAAAAAAAAAAAAAAAAAAGAAAAGAAAAGAAAACCACAAGCCCGACACCCTCTTTATAGCATCTGCCAGGACTGAGGTCACTCTCTTTCCTTCTCTGTCACATCAAGTCCCCTCAGCCTTCTCTTCTCCAGGATCAATAATCCCCATGCCCGGGGTCCCCTCTTGACCTCAAGGGATCTAAAAGCCCAGTGCTGACAGGCTCCATGCCCAGGCTGCACCCACACAGAGGCTCCATTTCCCAGGCCCATTCTGGTATCAGGTGCCCACCTGCAAAGGCACCAGAGCCAGGCAGGTCTGAGAGGACAGTGACACCAGCCCCTCCCTCAGGGACCTCTGGCTGACCCCACCCCCATCACCGGAAAGGCCCTCCCAGTCTCCACAGCTCCCAGTCTCCCTGGCTCCAGGCTCCCAAGCAGAGGACAGCCAGCTCTCCGCCCCAGAACAGCCAGGCAGTACGGACTGGTACAACCCTACAGTACAGTGGCCCAGTCCTAAATCTGACTCTGATTTCTCTCTCCTCCCCAGGTACCAGGCCCCCCTTTATCTTGGCATAGCCCCAGACCCCAGCAAAGCAGGAAGCCCCACTTCATATGCAGGGACAAGCCCAGAACAGCCCAGGATCTGGCCCAGCACAAGCCAGGAGGCAGCAGCAGCTTTGACCCCTGCCCTCCTCTCTCCCTCACTAGCCTCCTCCACACATGGCCACAGCCCCTGGCCTTGGGGAGATAGCCCCCTCCCCCAGAACTAAAAACCAAGCCATGGAGGCTTCAGAGGGCTGGAGGCTAGGACATGAGTCACCCCCTCCTAACGAACCTGCCCCCACCTTCACCACCCACACAAAACTTCC
Organism: Ailuropoda melanoleuca; assembly: GCF_002007445.2. Taxonomy (NCBI): domain Eukaryota; kingdom Metazoa; phylum Chordata; class Mammalia; order Carnivora; family Ursidae; genus Ailuropoda; species Ailuropoda melanoleuca. The sequence goes on along the minus strand of NW_023248700.1, from coordinate 4,088 downwards.
TGGGTCATCTAGAATTCTCTTCTCCCCAAACTCCCAAGCAGAGGCTCTCAGAGAGCAGTGGCAGGTTCTTTCCAGAACTGCAGTGGGGTGACACATGATACAGCAGGATGGGCTCTGGGCTCGGAACCAGAGGACCCAAAGGCTAGTCTTGGCCCTGCTTGGGTCTCGCTGTGCAACCTTGGGTAAGTTACTTGACTCTCCTGAGTTTCAGTTTCCTCATCTGCCGAATGGGGTAATGATACCTGCCTCCAGAGACTGTCCTAAGGAATGAGTGAGAACACTCGAAGAAAGTGCCTGGTATCTGTAACATCCTCCCGTGCATTTTTAGTTACCATTTGTCAATACTTATTGGGTAGTGGGTATTATTTCCATTTTGCAAGGTCACTGAGGCTCAGAGAGATGTAGGGAACTGACCAAAGCCACCCAAGTAATGAGTGGCAGAGCTGAGATTCAAACCCAGTTCAGTCCACGCCCATTTCACTGTGCTCAGAACCTGCCCTCGGTGACATCTCTCCAACTAAACAGCCCTCCCACTGAAGGTCAATCACCAGTCTCATTCTCAGGTGGCTCTTCTCTCCAACCCCTCATCAGGACTTGCCCCTGGAGCCTCCAGGAGGGAATCCTTCCTACACATTCTCAAAGCCGGGGCCCTGGCAGCCCAAACAGAGGTTCCAGAGGGAATGGGGGTGGGACAGGGTGGAGAGGGATCCTGTCACCCAAGCTGGTGCTTGATCTAGCAAGAAATGACTCATTGGATCCTACCTTTTCCCCCTTCCGCCTCCCGTCCCGAGAACCATCAGTTGCCACCAGGCACCTCCTAGCAATACCACCGGCCTCAGTATTATCTTTTGATCACAGCCACAAACCCGATTAGCTAAACTAATCATTTAACCAATGTAATTACAATGCCTTCCCCTCCTCCACTCTGGCACACAGAAGAGGGAAAACAGGTTATTTTTGCCCAAATTCCATGACCTCTTGGCTCCCCAGAGGTACACTACCCATTAGAGAAGAAGGATGGGGTCCCTCCTCAGCCTCCCCCTAACCCAGGGCACTTCATGGGGATGGGTCTGACCCCTCCCTGCTCTCCCAACTACAGCCATTGAAGAGGTGGTAGGGTCTTCCCAACTGAGTCAGGCCAAGCAGCCCTGATTCCCTCCAATACTCCCTTCACCTCAGGACTGAGGGACAGCCTGGCTCTTATATTTCCCCTCTGGTCCCCAAGGAGGCTGGCGTCCAAATCCCTGCAGAAAGACCACATTTCAGATTTTTAAAAACCGGGTGCTGAAAGCCTGGTGATCTCCAACTCTGCCCAGGGAAGGGGCTCTCAGGAAATTGGGGTGAAGGGGGCCCTCATGCAGCTCTCCTGAAACCTTCTCCCCCATAGCCTGTCCCACTCGCCCCACCCAGCTCTCAGGAAGGGGCGACTGGGTGACTGACGGCAAAAGCCTCCAGAAGGAATGCACCTTCAAAATCCAGAAATCAAATGGAAACCAAATCCCAGGCTCCACACTCTTCGGCCTCAAAGACCAGCCAGCTATATAACCGTGGGGGATGGGGTAGAGGGGAAAAAAAGGCCAGAACAATCGCTGCCCCCACCCTCTTCAGTTTGGCCGGGCCCTGCCCCACCCCCATTCCTGGGGAGGGGGCAAATCTTGGGAGAGAGCCACCAGCGCAGGCCTCAAGCGAGGGGGTGTGGTGGTCCCCGGAGGCAGGAAGAGAAGGAAGAAGCTGCTTCCCCTTTGGCCCACCCCCGCACCCCTGCCCCCACCTCGGGCCCCAGGGGCCCAGCAAACAGGATGGAGGTGGGGGCAGGGAGGACAGGGTCAGAGCGCAGGCACTGGCCCTGGCTCAGCCGGGCCACCTGGGAGAGGGGGCTTTGCCCCAAGACGCACCCCCTAAGCCTGGGGGAAAGCCCTCGGGCAAGCAGGCAGGAAAACCCGCAGAGAAAGCTGCCGTGAATACTTCCTCCTAGAAAGTTTGTTTGGGGTGATTTTTTTTTTTTCAACAATAAGAGGTTAGAGAGAGCAGTCCCGTTGCCCTGTCGACACTCGGGAAGCAGCAGCTACTGGAAACTGGGCCAGGGAATTCTCTCACCAGGCGCGACCCCTGCGCTCAGACCCCAGTCCGAGACACGGGTGCCAGACAGCAGCTGGGCGCGCAGCCGGGCCCTGCGCCAGTCCCGCTGTCATCCCATCCCACCTCCTATGGCAGAGTCCTAACCCGGCACCCACCCGGGCGGAGGGAGGCGCCGCAGGTACGGCACCGACGAGGCCAGGGAGCTGGAGGGCTGGGCCTCTGGACTCCAGTGCTCACCTGGGAGCAGGTGGGGCCCGCGTCGCTGGGAAAATGTGAGCTCGGCCCCCACGGTTGGGCAAGCCGGGCGCAGACAATAGGGCCCCACCCAAGCCTGGGGGAGTAGAGAAGGAGGGAAAGCGAAGATGACGCGTGAGGTGGGGTGAGGGTGGCCCCAAAGATACCAGCGGCAGCAAGTTTCCCGAACTGTACATTCCTGACTACAGAGTGAGCCCTGGGACGCAGAAGAACAGGGCAAAGTCTCCCTCGCAGGAAGGAGTCAGGCGAGAGTCGGGGACGCAGCGTCGGGCGAGCTCCACGGGCCGCGGGTCAGGCGCGACCCCAGAGGCACCTGCCCTCATTCTTCCCCGCCCTTCTCGGATCTCCAGTTCACGCAGCCCCCAGCGCACTCGGCCCGAGCCTCGCGCCCCCAGAGTCGCCGCGCCCAAGGACCCCAGCGCGCCCCCTGTCGCCGGTGCAGGGTGGCGCTCCCTGGCTCGCTCCCTCACCTGCCCGGAGACGGCGGGGATTGGCCTCGCGGCCGCTCGCCGCCCTTCCCTAGCCCCAGCGATCCCTGCCCCGATCGTCCGCACCTGCTTGTGGAGCCTGGCCGGGCTGGGTGTAGGGGTCGGGCCGGGCTGGGAGCCGGCGCGGGCAGCGATCAGAGCTCGGCGCGCTCGGGCGGCGGCTGCTCCGGACTCTGGCCAAGGCAGCAACTCAGTAACCGAACAAAAGGCGAAGGGACCTGACAGCCAAGCCACGCCTCTCGCCCCTCGAAGCTCCGCCCCTGAGGGAAACGCCCACCCACTGATGAGGGTTCACTGGCTGCCTCTCCCGGCTGTCCCATCGAGGGGCGGAGCCTCGCGCCCAATTCTCTTCCACCGCCGTCTCTGTTTATCCGCTGGCCATTGGCCCCAGGGACTGCTAGTCGGCTCTGGGGACGGCCCCCAACTTGAGGTTCCATCCTCACTCCTTACCTATTGGCAGATAGAAGGTTACTTCCTCCTGATTGGACAAGGGATTGTCAGTAAGACTAAGGAAAGAACCAATGGGAAGGATGGGGTGTGTCTTGCCCCACCCTAGCTCTGAGCAGGTGAGACTCATTACTCTCCCCTTCCCCCCTACCTGTCCAACAGGTGAGGCAGGAGGCGCCATGGGAAAGGACAGACGCCTTCAGAGGCCAGCCAACTCAGCGTCAGGCATGATGCTTCTTTGGGCTTATTCACCTTGCCACAGAGAGATAATAACATATTTGTATAGCACTTCATAGGCTTTTTTTTTTCTGGGTTGGAATTTTTTCCCCAAAGATGGAGTGCTCATGAGATTTCGAATTAGAAGGCCTGAGTTTGGGTTCTGCCACTTGGTAACTATATGATCTCAGCCAGTAACCTCATCTTTCATCCTGTTTCTCCTCGTCTGTAAAATGGGTACATTAGCTGTAACTGTCTCATGGGAGGGGGTGCGGGAATAAAATTAAGGTTTGTGAAATCACTTGTTAAATGTTAGAATTTAAAGATATGGAGATGGGTTTTTTTTAATTCTCATGAAAATTTTGAAAAAAATTTCAGGACAACGAAATAAGCCTGATTTCAATGATGGGGAAGATGAAATTCAGAGAAGTCATAAAACAACAAAATGGCATATCCTACACTAGAACCCCTTTCTTCTTATTTCAAGGCCCACCAAACCCATGTTCTCCTGGTGGAATAATATGTCAAAGCAGGGGCGCCTGGGTGGCATAGCGGGTAAGCGTCTGCCTTCGGCTCAGGGCGTGATCCCGGCGTTATGGGATC
>NW_023248699.1:0-4946 GCF_002007445.2 Ailuropoda melanoleuca | reverse complement strand
AGAAGCAGGCTCCCAGCAGAGGAGCCTGATGTGGGGCTCAATCCCAGGACTCTGGGATCACGCCCTGAGACAAAGGCAGACGCTTAACGAATGAGCCTCCCAGGCGCCTCAATATATTTGAGGTTTTAGAACCACAAATTTACTTGCCTAGAATGAGGGGTTATGCAAAAAGAACTGAAGGCTCAATATGAGTGAGCCAGTAGTGTTATATGACAGCCAAAACAGCTAAGGTGATTTCAGGTTGGAGTAATAACATCCATAGCAAAATTGGTCCATAACGTTTCCACTATACTCCCCATTGGTTAGACCATTCCAGAAGTATCTATTCAGATTTGGTGCCATACTTGGAGAGATATTCATAAAGAAAAAAAATGAGTTTAGATGAAAACAGGAGGGTCAGGGGTCACGAAACCTCTAATAGGAGGGACGATTGAAGAAAAAAAGCTGTTTTACCTGAAGAGAAGATAGAGAGATGACATGCTGGCTGCCTCTAAGAATGTGGAGAAGGGATTCAGCTTATTTCAGAGGGCTCGAATGGGACCTATGAATGGAAACTGAAGGGAGGATTTCAGCTCACTATTGAGGACATGGTAGTAACTTGAACTGTTCACCATTAGCACAGACTGTAGGGTGCCATTCCTATCCCTGTGGGAGATTCTAACTGAGCATGTTTTGTTACAGAATATGACCCCATGTCATCTCTGATTGAATTTATTCTTGTGGTTGTCTGTATTTGTGTTTCATGCAGTTAGGAAGCTATCTGAATCTTATGTAGAACTTTTTAGAATGATAATTGACCTTTGAAAAAATTTTTGAGAAATAAAATAATAAATTTTTGAAACTCTCTTTCAGGGATCATTAAATGACATTTGAGTCACATGGATCTGTGTTCATATCCTAGCTCCTCCCTTACAAGCCTTGTGACCTTGACAGTTTAGTCTCTCTGAGCCTGAATAGGTGCCTCTGTAAAATGGGATTAATAATGTTGTGGAGAGGATTAAATTAAATGAGCTAAATCACACAAAGAGCTTCTCAATGTACTTGGCACAGAGCATGCACCCAGAACATGGAGGCTACATTGTCATTAATCCTTTCCTTGGCTTTTGCTTTACTAAGGCTAAGATACTTCGTTCCAGCTCCTTTTCATGGTTTCTCTGGAATTACTTCAATTTTCAGAGTCAAGTCAGGAATATCATTGACTTTAATACTCCTCCATTCATTTACCTTCTTCACACTCAAATGTTCTAGAGTCAGGTTTTTCGATGACTGCTGCTGTCATTACTGGTAAAACCCATTATACTGCAGCAGCTAACTATCCAGCTGGTCTTTGAACAACTGCTCCTTTTGTTCCAGGCACACTTCAGATTTGCAGGCCACAGATATATGTGTACGGGCTCCTTCTTAAGTTTTTCCTCACATTTGAAAGCTGTTTAGTTTTTCTTTTACAATTATTTAGAATGAGTCTTAGATAATCCTGTTAACTTGACCTTTCCATTCACCTACAGAAAATTCAAAGAACTCTCACCTAAACCTCTGGAGGAAACAGTCTTTAGGAACAATGACATTTGCCAGCATTGAAATTTATGCTTTTTATTGGCTTGTTTTACCCTTGGCATTGACCAAAAGAATTGTTATAGAGTGGAGTCTATTGGAAGCAGTTGGCTTTGAAAGTTCTGCATTAGGTTAACATGTGAATAATCATATTATATGTATGTTCTTTTTTGTAGTGCTCTGCTACGAAAACCACTTTATAAAGGCATATTTCTGCACATAGATGGCAGGCTTGCATTCAACCTGTTCTGCTTTCTCACCGGTTCTGCTTAGGTGCCAACTTGTCTTTATTTCTCATTGGGTCCAAACTGATGGCTTTATTGCTAAGGTTTGTAAGCAGTTAATTCTCTGCCTCTCTCCACAGGGGCTAGTGAAGCCTGACTACAGTGTGATATGGAGAAGCATGAGGCTTTTGGAATTTATGAATCATAGCAATCAAATCTGGAAATAGTCATATAGCCCTTTGCCTAAAAACATATTATTGAGAATTCAGTTTATGGTTATTGCTCTTCCCTAGTGCCAGTTTGATTGTAACTCAGTTAAAAAACTGCTCACACAGTCATTGTGTGAGGAGAGTTATGTTGGCAAACACTCCAGTGTTCAGACATTTTATTACCAAACTGAGCAAACATTTCCATAAATGTTCAGGTGTTTTTTTTTTTCCTCTTTAGAAAAGTCTTCAAGGGGCATTTTGCATATGGCCTCCCCACTCACTCACCAGCACTCCTTTGACTATTTGGTATTAAAGTGGTAAAGGGGGCATGTTTCCAGTTTTTTTTTTAGGAGAGATTCACATTTTTTGCAGATGGGTTTCTTCAGGCTAATCTTAATTTTCCTTAAGAAAACTTGAGATTAATGAGCTAATTTTCATAACAGGGTTACCCTAATTTCTAGAATGGGGAATATATTAAGATAATTGAATTCTTTACTCAGTAGAGGCACTAATATGCAAGAGTGAATTACTAGATAAATAAATTCAGGTAATTTAATATTAGTAACTTTCACATGCAAGTTATTTAAAGCATTAGGCCTCTCTACTTTTTCATTTATAAAATGAGGCTGATAATAATACTATCTCATAAAACTCTTTCGAAATTTCAAGGAGGTTGTGCATTAAGCATTTAACCCAATGCCTGTGTCATTGCGAATGAGTATTTGATCGTCCTAAGCTTATGAGGTGTGTTGGTTCCTGCACTTTATTGTGAGGAAAGCAAAGTTCCCAGAAGATTAACAGGGACTCGTTCAAGGTCATATGACTCAGATGTGGTCTAGGGTGGAATTCCAATCTGCTATTCTTAACTTCTAGTCCAGCGCTCTCTCATGTAAGAAGGTCCAAGGGAATTAATTAGGTGGATGGTTCAACATGGTTTTAAGCCATGTTTTTAATCTTTATCGCCCACTAGAATGACCTGTAAAACTGTAGAATGAGGTAGATGCATTGGTTCAGCAATGGAGACGCTCATCCAAGAGATCTGGAATTTGTAGTTACAAACTCTCTTGATGTTGTTGATGTGCTGCCTGCCCCTCTGTCATTCTCTATTTTTTACATTCCTGGAAGTCCTTTTAGATGTATGTTGAAACTTTTCCCTTCTAACCTTCGTCATATCAGTCCATTTTCACCCTTTTCCTTCTTCAAATCTCTGCTGCATCCTGGGAAATTTCTTTATTTTATTTTTCAATACCCTAAATCTCTTTTCAGTTATACTTAGTCTACTAATTCACCCATATATTGACTCTTTTTATTTCGTGATTACACTTTTTATCTCTTTGTGCCTAATTCTCTGTCTTGTTTCATGGATACTAATCTTGCCTTTGTTTTTGTATTTTAAAATAAATTTTTATCAAGCAAATGAAATTATGGATCAAATGAATCATTTTAAAGGTGGAATAATTCTATAGGGCTTACAATTAAAATCAGCCGTTTTCTGTTACACTCCTCTACACCTCTGGTTCCTGCTTCCGAGTGGCAACTATTTTCCACTATTCTCCACTATTTTCCAATATTCCAGATGTTTCTGTTATTTAATTCTATATTTCTAAATAACATGTTTATATTGCTCGATCTTAATTTTAAATATTCTGTGCAGCCTTTCTTCTATGGAATATGATAAAGGTGAGGGTTCTGCTTTCTTATTCCTTCCAATAACACAAAATTTAGTGTTTACCAAGAGTATGTAAAGATTATTCATTCCTGAATCATATAGTGTGTTTATTTCCTTCGTTTTAATAACTTTTTATTTTCTCTAGAGTTAATACATGTTTTTTGGGGGGGAGAGGGGTTTGGTTATTTTTCTACTTACTTGTCTTGAATTCATCCCTATATATATTCATCATCATCCAGATTTATTTGTGAACTCTTAGTAATTCAGTGGTAACAGATTAAGAATCTGTGTTTCTTGGAGATTTTCCTCCTCAATCCACCTGTTCCAATCTGGATTTAAGTGCCTTCTAGTACTGCTGCACAACTGTCTTTGCAGGACTTCCTGTGTTAATTCTCTTATTTCCTGGATCCCATATGTTCCTTTTTCTTTTTTTTTCCTGGTTTCCTTTTGGTTTTGCTGAATTACGTCCTCCAGTAACCTGAGAGGGTATGTGCAAAGTAAAATTTTTGAAAAAAATTTATGTCTGGAAATTCATTCTAGGCTCATATTCAGGTGTAGAATTCTAGATTTGAAATAATTTCCCTCATAATTTGAAGTACTAATTTATGTTTTTCAAGTTTTTAATCTTGAATTAGGAAGTTGGAAACCATTATTATTTCTGATTTTTTTATATATCTCTTTTTCTCTTTGCAGCTTTTAGGACTTTTTGTAATCCATAGTTCTCAGAAACCCAGTTTGATGTATTTTATGGGCCTATTTTTAGTCATTGTGCTATATATAAAGTGGGCTCATTCCACATGAAAGTAATGTCCTTCTGAGAAAGTTTTTTATGTTGTTTCTTTGACAACCACCTTCTCTCCACTCTCTCTGTTCTCTTTTTTTCTGGACCATCTGGTCTGATCCCTTAGGCAATTTTTTTCTCTTGTATTATCTATACTTTGTATTTTTCTTCTGTTTTCTGGGAGAATTCTTCTAACTTTATCCTCTAACCCTTCTAACATCCTATTTCTGTGATATTTGAAAGAGCTCTTTTAAAATATTTTCTGAATGTTTCTTGTTACATTTTATTCTTATTTCATATATGCAATATCTTTTCTTATATATCTGAGGACCTTAACCATAGAATTTTTTTAAGTTTCTGCCTTCTGCATTGTCTGTTTTCCATATATTTCTTTCTTTCTTTCTTTTTTTTAAAGATCTTATTTATTTATTTGACAGAGGTAGAGACAGCCATCGAGAAAGGGAACACAAGCAGGGGGAGTGGGAGAGGAAGAAGCAGGCTCATAGCGGAGG
>NW_023248698.1:1723-1920 GCF_002007445.2 Ailuropoda melanoleuca | reverse complement strand
TTCTCATTAACATTTTCGTTAATACTTTTTTCAAGTCTACTCATCATCTTGACCATTGTTACTCTGAATTCTATTTCTGAAAATATGGTTATATCCATATCCATTAGTTCTGTGGCAGAGGCCACAGACTCATTGTCATTTCTTTGCTAGGGGGGATTTCTCCTTCTCGTCATTCTGATGAGGAGAGGTTGCGGGGT
>NW_023248698.1:0-1705 GCF_002007445.2 Ailuropoda melanoleuca | reverse complement strand
AGAGCCAAATTATTGACCGGGATCCAGGCCGTGCTCCCTTGTTTTATAGGGATCTTAGGGATGTGGGCTTCTTGTCTAAAGATTTTATTTATTTATGTGGCAGAGAGCCAACCAGCGAGAGAGGGAACACAAGCAGGGGAGTGGGAGAGGAAGAAGCAGACTCCCAGTGGAGAAGTCCGATGAGGGACTCCTTTCCGGAACGCCGGGATCACGCCCTAAGCCGAAGACAGGCGCTTAATGACTGTGCCACCCAGGCACCCAGGGATGTGGGCTTCTTGATTTTTCAACCTGCCTTTTGGGGGAGGGGCCTGCCACGCTGATACTCAGGCAACCCTGTTTGGGTAGAGTATCTGTGTCTCCTGTGAGGGGGGATGGGGATGGGCACACTGTGAGCCAGTATTTCCAGGCTTTTGTTTTCTGGCGGCTTTCCCTGGCAGGCTGCTGTGCCTCTTCTGAGATTCAGAGCAGTAGTGGCCAAATCTCAGACTCTATCTCAGAACAGAGGGATTGCGGACCGTTCTCCACTGATGTTCTGGCCACTTTAACTCCATTACTGTTGGTGCTGCTCAACCCTGCAGTGTCCTGGGATGTGCGCCCCACATCCGCGTCCCAGCCCTCACTTCCAGGGCTGGCGTGTCTCTGTCCTTTGTGTTTCTAATGCCGCCAGCCGCCAGCCGCCCCTGCACACTCCCGGAGCTCCCAGTCTCAGTCTGGATCCAGTGAGCACACTGGAGCTCCGTGAGAAGTCTGGTGGCGTGCGCCCCCCCGCTGCTCACGCTCCCGTCTGTTTTCTCACGGGTGCTGGTCCGCGAGCCTGCCCGCTCCCCCGTGCATGTGGCTACCGTTTCCCGGCACCCGATTGCAGTGGATCCCTCCCCCTTCCATTTATCTTCCGATATCTGTGCGCGGTTTCACAGTTCCCTGCTTCGTAACTCAATACTCAGCACTGGAGATGTTCATTTGTAGAGATCCAGATGTATCTTCCTTCATCTCAGGCTATTCCGTGGATGTCCAGGCTGGCCTGGTATCTATCCAGCTTGACTCAGGGGACCGGCTGAAAAAGGGGTCCCCTACTCCTCCTCCATCTTAACTCCCCCCTCCCCTAAATTGCATTTTATTGTCATCCTTCCTATGTGCCCTAAATTCTGGAAAACAATTTCACATGTGTGCTTATGAATTTTTTTCAGCAGCAGCAGTGTCTTTGGAATAACCTCATAGCTCTCATAGCTCAGGATTTTAAGTTGAATGGTACTTACCAAAACAAAAACATTTTGCTTTGTGTGTTTAAAAAAAAAAAATCTTTCCCACCCTTAAACTTAAAAGCACCAACCTTTCCCCCAGTCTTTTTCTTTAAGATATTTTATTCATTCATTCATCTATTTGAGAGAGAGAGAGACATGAGCCGGGGGGGTGGGGAACATGAGAGGGAGAAGCAGATGCCCCACTGAGCAGGGAGCCTGATGTGGGCCAATCCCAGGACCCTGATCATGAACTGAGCTGAAGGCAGATGCTTAACCCACTAAGCGACCCAGGTGCCCCTCTTTCCCCTAGTCTTTACACAGATATTGCCAAAGTAGTAAATAGACTGACTTGATTTTGACAACCTTTACTTGATTCCTCTTATTTTATACTAAAGGAGCAACAGATTGTATGAAAGGTTGCAATTCAGTTATAAAGGAGGAAGAAATACACACTGAATATTTCC
>NW_023248697.1:0-4946 GCF_002007445.2 Ailuropoda melanoleuca | reverse complement strand
GCGAGAGAGGGAACACAAGCAGGGGGAGTGGGAGAGGAAGAAGCAGGCTCGTAGTGGAGGAGCCTGATGTGCGGCTCGATCCCAGAACGCGGGGATCAGGCCCTGAGCCGAAGGCAGACGCTTAACGACTGCACCACCCAGGCGCCCTTCTAAGACAAAATTATATTCTGTCAATATTTTCTTTTAAAATTACAACTTTACAAATAGTTTCTAGGCCTTCCAAAAGGCCTACTATTGGATTATTTCCCATCCAAAATATGGCAAATAGTCATGAACCTTAAGTATAGACAAAATTTCTTCACAACTATGAAAAGCATAATGACCTTAAATTTTAATAGGCACAACCTATTAAAATTAAATTAAATTAAAATTTAGAGGACTGTTTAATATACAAATTGGTATTTATTTTGTTTAAAGCTTAATACCTTGCCCAGCACTGAAGATATTATCTAAATTAGCAAGTGCCGCATATTTGTCTGTAGTCTGTAGACCAGCTTTGTTCGTTGAAATTTTACTAACAGCTGATGCTGTTTGATGACTCTGGGAAGTATTGAAGGTTCCAAAATCAGCACTGGAGGATTTGGGGAAGTTATCAAAATGAGCAAAATTAGCATTTACTGATCCAGCACTTCCACCTGTAACAGAATAAACAAAACACTTGAAATTTCTAGACTTCTCCTAAAATCCTTTGATAGATTACATGATTTCTTCCTTAATTAAGTGTTCTATAAGCAATCCTACTGGCAGATGGCATTTAACTTTAATCATCTACATGACTTTTTATAATTTGGGAAACTACATTTTCAAAGGCCCTGGCAACATATAGGGTAACAAGTTACTATATGTAATTATCTACCCAGTACCCTGAAGTGAAGACTATAAGTCACAGAAGATTAACTCCATGCTACCTGGTTTAAGACTCAGTTACCCTATAGACTATTCAGCTATCTATATACTATCACCTTTTACTAGTTCTCCCTAAACGGATTCCATAAGCAAGATGCAGAGTATTTTAAACTATAAGCTCCTGTAGCTCCAATACAGACATGGTTGAAACAAATCCCAGGGTAGGGATTTAAAATGTTTAAGATGTACTATTTTGATCCACAATTTCTTAAAAAGTGGTCTTTGAGCTTTATGCTTATTTTACTTGAAGAGCTCATATTTAATTCCGCATAATAATTTAATGTACATATAATATCATGATTGTCCTCAGTAAAATCATGTCCTATCATATAGTTCAAGGAATAAAAATTAGAGGAGTACACAATCTATAATCTAAATATCATACCAATTTTTAAATTTATAGATCACAATTCACCCAATGGTCACTACTGTACATATCCTGCTAAGATTTTAAAGATTGTTCTATACTCTAGAGACTTCTCTAAAGTACTATCAAGACTAAAGGCAGACTATTTCATTCTATGCCTCTGATGCTACACTGCTATTAGTTCTTTACACCTACATGTTAACTGCAGCAATCAAAACAGTATATATAGTTATATATTAAATGACAGCAAAGCACAATTACAGATATTGTAAATACAGAAAGATACAGCCCTATTTTAAAAAAGAGAACACACTTTCCCATCAATTAGTATTATAAACATTATAAAATTTATACTGATAAAATTTCTTTCAGGAATTAAACTCCAGTAGTTTTCAATCAAAACTAAGTAATGTGTGTTGCTATTTAAGACTGTGATCTGTTATAAGTAGCTGGTGAACAAAGTATGTCATAGTAAGCTTTCAAAATCTGTATGATGAAATTTACTTCAAATTATTAAATACTGAATTATTAAATCAACTTTTTTATTGTAAACTATTGTGTTCTCTAAGTCTGAGATTAGTAATAGTGAAGATAGAATAAAAGTGAGAATTTCAGAATGATTACCACTAAAAAATGAGTAACGTTCTATAACTGAAAAATCCATGAAACAACATAAAACATACAAATTAGTAAAAGATGCCTACTTGACAACAGAACTTACTGTTGGAAGCCTGGAGAGGAAAAGCTGAAGTGAATTCACCAAAACTGCAGCTAGATGAAAGCATTCTAAATGCTGGAGAGCCAGAAATTATGTAAATGATGGAATTTAAAGAAGAAAAAAAAAAGAAAATTGAAAGAAAAGGCTTTAAGACAATACACAGGGTTAAAAGTTGAAAGAAAAATAATTAGCCAAAGATCTAAAGGAGGGTTCAATGAGATTCTGAAAATAATACAGGTAATGGGACAGCACGCAATGTCTGAAGACCGATTCCTGCACAGAAAACTATTTCCAGTCTGATTAGAGTGACTGTTCAACAGTCTCATTTTGACTACCAGTATTTATCTTCTCAAGCTTGCTGCCCTGAAAATTACTTATATTTTTATTTCTATGGAAGCAATCCATTAGCTTCCTTTATTCAGAGCCTTTATTCAATGTGCTCTGTGAATCTAACAATTTTTTGGCACTGTAATGCATAAAGAAATTTAAGGAAGATTCATATGCAGGAAAAGGAAGAGAACAGACACTACGAATTAGACAACACACCAGAGAGTTAAAAAACATATGAACACAGAAAAAAATAAACATTTCAGGTTTCCCCAGAGCTTTTTAAGGATAGAACTATTTGAAAATCAAATAATTATAGAATTTAAGTTTAGAATAATTTTTCAAAAGACATCTAGAGAGTTTTATGTTTTAAAGTAAACACTGAAGCATAATGCCGGAGAAGCTCTACCTGTAGTTTGGGGCTGAAAAGGAGAGTGACTCGCTGTGGGGAAACCTCCAAAATTACTCGAACCACTAGACTGTCCAAATGCATCAAAGTTTGCAAAATCTGCATTTGCAGAATTCTGAGCTGTAAATGGTAAGGAACAATATATGTTAATGAATATGAAAATTATAAATGAAAAATATGACAAATGAAATTTTATGAAAAGTTTGTCTCATAATTCACTTTAAAGAGAATTCACTTAGAAATCAAATCATAAATCCTACCAATGTTTATTTAACCCAGTTTCAAGCAATTCATTAAAACGTATCCAAAAATTTCTCCAAACACTTTGTGTAACAATAAATGTGTACACAATACCCTTTGAATAGCCACAGGAATAGTACAGTAAAAGTGATTCTATTAAAGGAACCCCTAAGAGCATTAAATACATGAGTTATAGTAAAGCAGAGATGTACGATATAGATTACACTCTGGAAAATTCAGACTTAAAATGGTAGTAAGTGATTCACCAGCTATGTGAATCTAAAATAATGACACAAAGAAGGTTAAATTCCTTTAATATTCTTTTGGGTTTTTTCTAAGTTTACAACTATTTTACACCATGGCATATAAAAATTTGAAAAACTGAATGTATAACAAGGACATAGCTGCCAAACAAATCAAAGACACTCACATTCTATTAGAACCTGCCATTTTTCAGACATACTAAAATTTGAGAAATGATGAAAACAGTAAAATTTATGTGTACTTCAGACTCAGTGAAAAAGACCAATTGGTATTTTCCCACAATCAATATAAGGTCATCAATATAAGAGCAAATTTTTAGGCTTCTCTAAACTTAAAATATGTAGCTAAGTAAAATAATTCAAAAGATTTTTTTTTAAAGGCTAAAGATGATGCTGAGTAAGATTTTTATAGAGAGTATGATGAGAAGTGGCTGGTATGCAGGAAAGGGAATGCTAAGTGGGAAGAATGAAAAGCATGCCCAAAAGATAAAGGCTGAATGCCATCAACACGGTAAGAGTCAGCCACTTTAAATCCTTTGCAGGCAATTTCACTTCAAGGAAGTTTTTGTAAAGAAATAATCTTATAAATGAGTATGGCTACATCTAACAGCTAAACAACATGTGTTTTATAATAATGAAAAAAAATTAAAAACTCAAATGGCCAGTAATGAGGGATCACTTAAATATATTATGAAACATTATACAAAGAAATATAAGACAGCCATTTAAAAAAAACAGAATATGTAGTCCTATTTAAAGATGCTTATGACAAAGTCAATAAGATAAACAGATAAATAAATTCGAAATACATTTTCATTTGCCAATTTGTAAGCATGGTATCATGTGCACAGAAAATCTGCATTTTCGTTAACTCAAAGTAGTGAATTTTCAGATTGGTATCGTTTTCTCCTTTGCTTGAGGTTACTGAAAGCTTTTGTAATAAATATGTATTCTAATTTATAAAAACCAAAAAAAGTTATAAACAAGAAATTTTCCACTAACCAAGTAAAACATCATTCTAGCATTATTTATAGCATTTTATATAATTACTCTTTTGTGTCTGTCTGAAAGGGTATGACTGCAGCAGGGGTAAATCACCTAAAGTAGACCTCCTTTTACTAGACACCTGTGCCACTTCCCTTCCTACGTCCTCACATCTAGCACCTGACAGGTGGAAGTGCTATGCTATATACACATATCACTGCTCACACTTCGTTCCTGAAAACCTTTTTTAAACACATTTGTCCTAGCTTTCAAACATTACACAGAGGTATCTAAATTATAAGGTTAAAAGGCTGCTTACTGCATAACAAAATAAATTTTGTATTTACTGGATACTCTGAAATCTTGTTATTATTTCTACTTAACATAATAAAATTCAATTTCTTTATAGGCTGAGATTTTACTTTCCCAAAAATAAACACAATGAAAGATATACTAATAAAAATAAATTAAAAGATCAACATATTGAAAAGTATTTGGAAGAAATATCCACACAAGTTAAAATAATAAATATAAGTTTAAACACAGTTACCATTTAGTATAATAAACTAAGTTTGTGAAAAGTGAATCTAAAATAATCAGACAGGGGCGCCTGGGTGGCAAAGCGGTTAAGCTTCTGCCTTCGGCTCAGGGCGTGATCCTGGTGTTGTGGGATCGAGCCCCACATCGGGCTCTTCCTCTATGAGCCTGCTTCTTCCTCTCCCACTCCCCCTG
>NW_023248696.1:0-4937 GCF_002007445.2 Ailuropoda melanoleuca | reverse complement strand
TAAACCCCCCCCCAAAAAAAAAAAAAAAAAAAAAAAAAGGTGGGGGGAGCTCTTCCCTGAAAGAGCTAATTCCTGACTAGAAGCTTATAGTTCTATGGGTTCTGCATATTTTAATCAAAATATTTTAAACAGTTGAACACTCCTATTTAAGGCTCTACTCCGCTACACAAAGGCTGAGCTCATAAGCAAATCTATGTAGATGAATGATAAGTGACCTGAAAAACAGGCTCTTTATGTCAGCAGCTAGCGAAAGCAGAGATTAGGCAGACAGGAGTACCATTTTCATCATTATTTTTCTTGCAAGAACCCTGCTTTTTGTCTACTTTGTAAGGGAACAGTTTGAGAATAAAGTTTTCATAAAATGTTAAAGAAATCACCTTTCTAAAGAAAAAAATGTCCTTTTTGCTGAGGGTCTACAGTCCGTATTTCCTTTCCCTGCCACTCCCATTCCTATGACGCATCACTGCAGTCATGCTGGGATCTCAGACTGTCTCCCATTAGGCAAACACTCTGGGAAACATCACACTAAGGTCGATGTCACACTCAACCTCCTGGGAGCTACCCAAAGCATTTCAGTGGAAGGCAAGGTAGCATCATCACTCCAACTGCAATGTCCCTCTGAGGATAGTTAATGCACTGATCCACCAACCAAAGGATTTCTCTCAGTAAATTTACAGACAAGAGGTTTTACAATAAGTAATCCAAATATACTGATTACTCTTCAGCTAACTCCATCCGGAGAGACCATTCCAGTCTCTAGTTTTTAGCTGGTCTGGGGATGATGGCTGAATTCACCTGTCCTACTTTTGCCTACAAGTCAGAAACGTTCAGGGAACTTGCACTCATTTGCATTTCTTTACATCGGTAGGACAAGTGTCAACAACTACGCTTTGTGAAAGATTTAGAATCAAGCGCTTAACAAATCATCTTAACCTCCAGCTCCCGGTTTCTGAGGCTTGAAGCTGTAATTGCCGAGGTTAAAAAGTGCAGTCCCTAGACACACGATTCTCAAATAAATTCTCTTCTTGCCTGAAAAGAAGGCGACCAAGCATGTTGTGAGCTATCACTTGAGCTCCGTCTTTGTGTTCTCCCTGGCTCGGTTGTCCTGTGGAACGACAGTCCATTACCTCTAGTTTATCATCCTGACAAAATGTGAGGAATGTGGATGGGAAAGGACTAACAATTCCACCCCTGGTGCTTTGTGCTTTTTTTCTCTCTATATTAAAACCGACAAGATTAACCCAAACGCAAACTGTGGAGCATAGTTCAAGGGGCTATTCAATCAGCGTTGAATGTGCATTTGTTTACCTACAAAAATAAGAATTTCAGACACAATGGAAGGCAGGCTGGCTTATATATGGTATTCAATGGACTGTTCAAACAGCACTATCCATTGTAGTTTATTTTATCAATCTCTGACAGGTCCGTATTTATTCAGAGCCTGACTGTGGTGGGGCCCACACATTATAGGTTATCTGGATATTATCCAGCCATTCTTTTGTATCAAGTCAATCAATATCAGGAATTCAGTATTATGCAGGGAAAAAATGACACGGGGAAAGCAAAATGCTTTGTTAACTAACTAGTATATGGTGCACAGGGAACAGTACCCTTAGAAGAAATTACTGCTCGACTGAAATTTCCAACAAAGTCACTGTAATTCATTATACAGCACCATAACAATATAGCCTTGCTCACTTGAAAGTGGGTATTTTTTAGAAGAGGCAACTATTCATCATGCTCAGAAAAATTGTTCTCCATCAGTTAATTGGAAATGAAAGCCAGGCGTTGCTATTTTCTGCTGAGATGAAAGGGGGACAAAAAAAGGCTTCAACAACCTAACGGACCACAACTGAGGCAACACTGCCGATGCCTGTGGATGTGATGTGAGTAATTCACCTCGCAGGGTGGTTGCTAATGTTTCAGCACACAGAACTTCTTTTGATTGCTGCGTAAACTCTCAGGGATGGGAGCAGCAGACAGTGTGATTAAAGTAGTTATGGAGACGGTGAATTTACAAAGGATTTTCTGGACCCTGCATCCAAACAGCTGCTCCTGCTCCCTACGTCGACCGCCTGCTAAAAAAGCTGACCTCCAAATGAAACAAATCTAATTACTGATGGCGGCTTCATTACAAATGAATTGTTCCACAGTTCACAGAACTGATGTGAAACCTCAACTGCATCTGATCACCTTCCTGCCACATCCCATTCACGGACTGAAACTTTTCCCTGGGAATAAATATGCCACTTCCCCAAATAAAGCAGCCCCTTGGCACTAGGGGTTTTTATTCATTCTCCAACTTAGAAAAGGCTCTTTCATATCACTCCTCCAGGAAGAAATCTTTCTGATCTCTCAAGCTAGCATTCAGCTGCATACTTTCTTAAGGAGACCTTTTCCAGGGACAAATTATCCAGTCCTCCAGCCAAGCCATTATCATGAGAATTTTCAAAGAAATTCTACTCTTGAGGATGGGAGCAATCATGGCCACAGAAACCTCATCAGTGTGGGGAGGCAGGCTTCTCCAAAATGCAGGCCTCCAGCAGGTCTCCAAATCTGGCCACAGCCAGAAACACAGGAATCCTGGTCATCAGGATGGTGAATCAAATAGCAGTCACTTCCCCCCACCCCAAATACATTAGGAAAAGGAGATATTAATGTCCGTGGTGGAAACAGCTACTCCTCTACCTTTTCTTCCAAGTAGACATTTCTAATCTTCCTCCTGATCAAGTAGTTAGTAGTTAACACGGAGACACATATACTGAGTTGAGCAATGAACGGGTTAATGCTAATGTCTTCAAACAAGATTTAAGCGTAAATATTAAATTTTGGGTGGTGGGGGGGAATCAGCCTCCCCAAACAATCCGTCAGCGAAAGTGTAAAGTGGAGTGGAGCAGACAGCCTGTGGGAAGAGGTGAGGGCGGGCGCAGCGAGCATTGCGCGTGGAAGAGTGACCTCTGTAGGCGCAAAGCGAACACTGGCTAGCCTCTTCCCGGCCCGCCCAGCCCGGGCTCCCGGCCCGCCTAGCCCGGACTCCAAGCCCGGCGCTTTCCCGCACCACCTGGTGCCTCACAATTTCGGACCGGCGTAAAGATGTCACAGCAACTACTTCCTCGGCAAATACAAATCTTACACCAAGGAAAAAGAGTGGTCCATACAAGACCGGGCTGGGTGGACAGAGACTGCACTAAGTAACTTCTCAATAGGGGCCGTGTCGGAAAAGTGCCACCCGGCATCACGCAAAAATGTGTTTAATCCGATTTACATCTGCGACGTTTCTTGCCCTTATGGGGAATTCTTGGTAAAACATGTTGGTCAATTTGAAATTTACCCCTTTTAAAAGAACGGATTTAATTCTTTAATTAAAATGTGATTTGTAAATCAAGTCCCCATCTCTTTACTCCTAAATCCATGGCCAACTTACTGGTCTTCAGTTAGGTCACTGATTTTCCTTCTGATCTCAAACGCTTACTCCAGAAGCTAACCAATGTCTCCACACTTTTTCCAAGTTTCCCAAGGCTAAAATTCCATGATTCTGTAAAATGTTTTTGGATCTGACTAGAAATGTATTCCAAGAAAGGAGCTAAGATGCAAAACTGAATGCACAGGTAACTAATGAGGAGTCACGGCCTTAAATGCTTAGGGACGAATTGCCTCTTCTAAATCCTCGTAACTCACACTGAAAGTTAATCTCCACCAGGCCTGGCTTTCTCCTGGCTACATTGTTTGGTAAAAGCAAGTCAGATCCAAGGATCCCATTCCTGCCCAAGCTCCCCAAGCGCCAAGGCTTCGGGAGCTGAATCGACTGGGCAGGGCCGTAAGCTTTTGCAGAAAGCGTCCTTAAAATCAAGTCAACTATCTGGACCGCACAGAGTTCGGGGCCACTGGTTCAGAAACGAAGGGAGAAGCTGACGTGCAAGGGCTCTCTGGGAGAAACCTAAGGCCCGTCTTCCCGGCTGGGAGGAGAGGGTTCCCCGCCCGAGTTCTCCGGCGGAGCTGGCGAGCTCCCCGCGCACACTCGGGCAGGCGGCGCGGCGCCAAGGCGCGCGGGCTCCGGGGCGCTGCGGGCGGCCGGGCACTGCAGGCTCCCTTCTCCGGGGTGCGCTCCTCTGCCCCGGGGCTCATAGCCCCCGCCCGCCCGCGGGGATCGGACCGCGCTCCGGCGCTCCTTGAAAGCGCAGCATCGCCGCCTCTCTCCGCAGCCCGCCAGCGCCTGCGCGCCGGCCAGCCCTGTTTGTGGCCATGTTCTCTGTCCTCGAAAAATAGTGAGGGTCAGGTATCGCCATCGGACACTTTCTCGAACATGACACCCGAACCGCCAGGGGTTTTTTAGCGGCCGGGAGCTCATGGGGAAAGGAAGGCGGGGAGGGCGCCCCTTAGAAAGGGCTGGAAAGCCGACCGAAGAGTTCCATCAAATAAAATGTGGCGAGGGTGGGGGACAGGGAACTTGAGGTGGGGGGAACCGGGGTTCCAGAAACAGACTCCGAGGCTCCGCGGCCCAGCCCTTCCTCCCGCCCGGACGGCGCGACGCGGCGGACCCCAGGCGGGGACCGAGGGGGATCGCGGACGCCACTTACTTGGAGTTCGAGGAATTCCAATAGATGGGCTCTAAAACTATCGACCTGGAAATCGCAGTTCTGCATAAAACCATCAAAACTCCCCAGCAGTACTTCCACACGGAGTCCCTCCTCGCGGCCATGGCCAAGCCGCTCCCAGCTCCGCACTCTCCGGACGACAGAGGGACTGGGCGCGGGCCGGAGCCCCAATTCTCCGGGCAGACAAGGGTGAGAGCGCAGGCAGCTCCGGGGCGCGCCGAGCAGCTCCAGCCGTCGCCGAGGTCGGGAGCGCTCCACTCGGGGCCCTCAGGGCGCGGGGAGGGAGCGCACGCGCGGGGCGCGGCGGCGCGGCGGGCTCAGGGCTCCGGGGCGCCGCGCCGG
>NW_023248695.1:0-4932 GCF_002007445.2 Ailuropoda melanoleuca | reverse complement strand
TTGTGTTCCCTCTCTCACTGGCTGTCTCTATCTCTGTCGAATAAATAAATTAAAAAATCTTAAAAAAAAAAAAAATTAAAAAAAAAAGAGTTGGGGAATTCGGTTTGTATTTCGGCTCTGCTGCTAACAGGCTGTGTGTTTGGCGGCAAGTCACTTAACCTCTCTGGGTTCCCTTTCAGCAAGATGCGAAGACTTTCCAGCTCTCACTCTAGGACAGTAAATGCTCCTGTGCACACTCCAGAAGCTGCCGGCCTCCGGGCTGTGTCCTCACGTCCTGGCTGGGCGTCAGGAAGACAGAAGTGAATACTAAAGCCTCCCTTTGTGGTAAGGATGCTGGGCCTGTCGGCTGCTTCTGCTATTGGGGAGACCTGCGGTCCACAGCAGGTTAGTAGTTCAGTTTTTGGGGAGTCAAGAATGACACGCAGATTTCTGTGCAGGGCACGGGTGCCCCCAACACTGTGGCAGTCAAGGGTCAACCGTACTTTTGCTGCATAGGGAGTGCGTAGGGCGATGGTCTGGGCTGCTCTCTGCCACTCCCGAGACCTTCCGGACCGAAGCGTTTACATACAACTTTAGAAAGTGTCCAGGGGACAGAAAAGACGTGGACGGCGTCGTATAAATCCCGGAATCCCATACTGATGAGTGGGGCTGGGAGACAAGAGCCAGACCCCCTCAGGGAGGTCCGCCACCGGCAGAGCCGGGTTATGGGGCGCTGTGCCCCCCCGTTGCATGGCATCCTGTACGGTTCATAATCTCACGTGTTCACATATGAAGAGGCAGCCACGGCGCCGGGGCCGTCTGTCCCACACCCGGAGAGTGCCGCCGCGCACACACTCGGGACGCAGCTCACGCGGGACAGCGGCCCCTCGGCCTATTTCCTCTCGGCACCACACGTGTCTCTGAGTGCACAGGAGCAACTCAGGTGCCCCTTAAATCCCCCTTTAAAGATTTCACGGAGTCAGTGACCCCAGCTACGGCCCCAGGACCGCTCCAGCATCAGGCGCAGGCTGGGGGCCCAGCCCCGGGGGTCCTTCCCAAAGTGCCGACTCACCCCTTGGTCACGCCTCCACTGACCAAGAGACAGTTGTGTGCGCAGTGGCCTTGGCTCTTTCTCCCCTGCTCTGCGGGCCCTCAAGGGGTTCCCAGCACCCCCACAGCTCCTATCTGGAGGAAGGACAAGGAGGGAATGGCGAACAGAACTCTGACAACCAGCAAAGCAGCCAGTCTGGGGCTGGTGGTCCAGCACCAGCTGACATCTTCC
The DNA here is from genome assembly GCF_002007445.2 of Ailuropoda melanoleuca. NCBI lineage: Eukaryota > Metazoa > Chordata > Mammalia > Carnivora > Ursidae > Ailuropoda > Ailuropoda melanoleuca. The sequence continues at coordinate 3,671 of NW_023248695.1, read as the reverse complement.
TTTCTCTTCCCCGAAGCCCAGAGCCGTTTAACACGGTAGTGGGACAGGCTGAGATGAGGTTCGATATGAAGGCTGTGGCCACGTCCCAAGAGAAAACGCACCATTTGGTTCACGGTCAGGTTCAGAGGCTGCGATGTGGTGGCAGTGGGGGCGGTGGGGATACGAACTGCAGCTCGGGCTTGCGGGAGCAGAGGGCCAAGGCCGTAGGGCAAGGATGGACAGACTAGCGTGCAGGGACCTAGAAAGGGACAGGAAGGCTCCAGGTCCCCTGCAGTCTGGGGGGAAAGGGGTAGGTGACAAAATGGGCAAAGAGGGGCAAGCACCTTAGGGCAGGGGTGACATTTTCGGGAAGTGGCCCAGACCTGGCAGGGTTGAACCCTGGTTTCCGGTCCTGTTCACTGACAACAGGCCTCCTCCAGCGTCCTTCAGACTTCCTGTGTCCAAAGCGGGGAGGCACTCCCGCCGCATCTGCCCTGCCTGCAGATGGAACCCCTGGGCGGTAAAGGGTTTTGTGAAGTCCTTTAACGGTGCAAGCTGTTATTACCAACGTTAGCCACAGCTTTCCTGAGTGCCTGTCACACAGGGCCTCCTTAAACCCTGGCTCTGCCTTCTAGGAGCTTCTAAGTCAGACTCCACGGAGAGGAGAGAATGAACGCGCCCACAAGTCACATGTGCTATGACGTGAGGCCTAAGGCCAAGGCAGGACAGGGAGGTACGATGGGAAATGGACCCCCGACTTTTCTGCTGACCCGTGGGTCTTTTTTTTTTTTTTAAGATTTTATTTTTTAAAAGTAAGCCCTATGCCCAACTGGGGCTCAAAGTCACAAGCCCAGATCAAGGGTCGCGTGCTCCTCCCACAGAACCAGCCAGGCACACCCTCCCCCCACCGCACCGTGGGTCTTAGAGTTAACAGAATTTCAGAGCAGAAAGGGTCTGTCCACTGAGAATTCCCAAGAGATTCTAGGAGGCTCCAGAGTGGCAGAAAGGAGACCCGTAAGGCCTGGGGAGAGAGACTGGGGAGGGCTGGTCTGTCCTGCGCTGCAGGCCCCACAGTGATTATTCACAGGGATGCGCCCTGGTAGGTCCTGAGGCTGGAAGCAGGGCCCGGACCTGCCATCCTGCCCTGGACAGGAGGAGGGGCGGCAGGGGTGGGGGACAGGAGGAGGAGGGCTCCGCAGAATAGTGGCAGACGGATGGATGGGGAAAGGGCTCTGGGGAAAGAGGGGGGAGCCGTGGTGGGAACGGAGCGTGGGGGGGAAGAAGCGGAGCAGGCTCTGGGAGCTGAGGGGACGGAAGGAACCTGGAAAGGTTTATGCGCTAGGGGGAGGGACAGTTTTTGAGTCTCTCCTCCAGAAAGACACGCACACGTGACTGGGACTCGCACGCACAGAGAGGCAGAAACAGGTCCAAACATGCTACACACATGAACACAAATACCACTCTAATGGGAAAGCAGTCAGAGCAGCGAGGAGGCTCCCGCCGGCCTCAGGCAGGGCCCGCGGGGCTGGAGGGTCAGCGGGGCAGGCTGTCCGGGCAGGCCGTTGCTCCCTCCAGACCCGAGGGGAGCGGAGCAGGAGCTGGAGGGCGCTAGACGGAGCCGTGTGGGGGAAGTGCAGGGGAAGTCAGCCGCAGGAGGGTGGGAAGGAGAGGGGGCCAGAGCGCCAGCAGTGGGGCGGGTTCTAAAATGGCCACAGGCAAGGCAGGGGACAGATGGTCCCTTTCTGCGGCTGAGCTGGAGAAGTGGGGAAAGGGAAAAGAAAAAATAAATATCATCACAGTCAGAAATTTAAAAATAAACCCCAAACCCTAAAAGATAAACAGCTTGTGTCTGAGGTTCCACCTGCCTCCAGAGTGTTCTGGGGGAGGGAGGGGGCAGCCCCCAGGACAGCCCCTGCCCTCCACCACCCAGCCACACCCCTGCCCAGCAGAATCCCTTCTGCGGTCTCACGCTTGGGGACACCGCAGTGACACCATGTCATTTGCACCTCAGGCCTGCAGGGAAGACAGGCAGGATTTGTCAGCCCATTTGACAGATAAGAAAACTGAGGCTCCAAGGACTTAAAGGTCTGTTGCAGCGGGGACTCGTGAGCTCATGGCCAATCCAAGGGGGCTTCCTGTGGCCCACGCCATGCTGCCCCCCGCCCCCAGAGCTCTGCCCACCCCTGGAGATTTCATTTGCCATCTGCGGGCCCAAGAGCCTCTTCTTCAGGCTCAGATCTGACCGCCTTCCAGCTGACCTCCCAGGCATGGCTCACCTGGAGCCTCGCCAACCCCACCTCGGGGTCATTAGTTTCTTGTTGGCATGGAGGCGGAGGGGCCCTGCACACCCTTGGACTTCTCTGGGCTCTTCTAGCTTGCCACACCCTTGCTCCCCGCTGCGCTCTGCACCTGCTGTTCACTCCTCCAAGCACAGCGCTCCCCGCCCTGGACCTGCGGGCCGAGCCCATCCTGCAGGATGCTTCCCTGACCGGCCACCCGCTCCCACAGGAGCCTTCTGTGGCACAGTCATGTTCTTGTGATGAACTCTTTGTCTCCTCTGCTAGACTGTTCTTAGGGGTCAGGGCCACATTCAAAACCTGTCTGTTGAAGGAATATAGAAATAAAAGAAAGCTGGTGTTCTCTGGAAAAGCCTTCCTTTCTCCCTAGTGCAGTCAATGGTTTCTAACACTAGTTTTGGGTTCACCTCCATTCTTCCCAAATAATCCATGAATATTCACTTAAAAGCAACGCACTAGGGCAGCTGCTAAAAGCGAATCCTTTTTGTCATGTGAATCGGCATCCCATAATGCATGGTAATTATGTACCTCTAGAAAGCGGACTTTCTTGAAGCAATGAACTCCTATACAGTTGACAAAACCCAAACAAGAACATGATTCTTTTAAGTGGGCGCCACGCCCACCGTGGGGCTTGAACTCACGACCTTGAGATTAAGATTTGCATGCTCACCTGAGCCAGCTAGGCGCCCCCCAAACAAAAACATTAATAAGGATCCAAAGACTGTGGGAAGCCAGCAGGCAAGAAGAGATCCAGGGCAAGCGTCCTGGAGGAGAAAGAAGAAAGAAGCAGGCAGAGGCTAGGCTGGGTGAGAGGCACAGAAGGCCCCACCCCAGAAAACAGCTCCCAGGAGGGTGAGAGGTGCGGGAGGACAGGGACGCCGAAGCCCAGCGGGAGCCCGTGTAGCAGGCAGGGCTAGTGTGTACACGTCCCTGAGACCCGGAAGGCCTGGAACCGGTTCTGAGGCCTCCATGTGACGGGGGCAAACCAGCAAGTCACTTCACCTCTGAAAGCCTCTCCTTGTCTACCCAATCCCATCACAAGAATTCTTGCATGTGAAACGTTTTGAAAACCACTAAGTGCTACAAATTTGCACAGAATCATTATGAAGAGACCGCCTTCCAGAGAGCAAGGGCAAAGGGTGTCAAAAGGCGACTTATTAACACTGGTGTTGTCCCCGGGATTTAGGGTGAAGAGTGGTGAGGAGAGGAGAAACCAGATCAAAAGCAGAACTGAGTGTAGGACAGGTGCAACATGGGGGTGGGGCGCAGATTGAGGGCCCTGGAGGCAGGGCTGAGAGGGGCTGGGAAGAGGGAGGAAGGTTGTCCCTGTGGAAGGAGGGGGAAGAGGAGGAAGGGAGGAAGAAGAGGAAGGGGAAGAGGGAAGAAGGAGGAGGG
>NW_023248694.1:0-4929 GCF_002007445.2 Ailuropoda melanoleuca | reverse complement strand
CATGCTTTCTCTCTTAAAAAAAAAAAAAAAAAAAGAGTGATGTGTTAGAGCCATGACAGTTGACTTGGAGAAATTTTTATTGGGTATTACTGAATAAGAATAGCAAATTGCAGAAAAAAAACAAAACAGTATTGTAAATTTTGCAGATCGATGACAAACACTTTAGGTAGGTATATATTTGTGTATTAATATGTTTGTATGAATGTATATATATTTAAATACAGTTAAATTAATAAAAATGGGGGACACTATGGAAGGATACCTCTTCTATTGGCTTGTTAACCTGGAATAAGTGGAATGGGAATGACAGGGTGATGTGTATATATGGGGGGAGGAGTGAAGTGCAGAAAAGAGGTAGTAAAAGAAAAAATTAATTTACTAAATTAATAAAATTTAAATAAAACAAAAGAAAACCAAATGGGATTAAAAATTATTTTGGGTGCTTCTGAATGTGGGTGTTTATTGACTGTTTAAAGTTTCAAGAAATGAAACCGAATCATTATTTTCATTTTTTGGTTGGGGGGAGGGTCAGAGGGAGAGGCAGGGAGAAAATCTTAAGCAGGCTCCACGCCCAGTGCAGAGCCCAACACAGGGCTGGATCTCACAACCCTGAGATCATGACCTGAGTGGAAATCCAGAGTCAGATAATTAACCAACTGAGCTACTGAGCCATTGCCCAAATAAAGAACTTTAAAAAGTTACTAGGAAGGGAACCTGGGTGGCTCAGTTGGTTAAGCATCTGACTCTTGATCTCAGCTCAGGTCTTGATCTCAGGGCTGTGAGTTCAAGCCCTGTGTTGGGCTCCATGCCCAGCATGGGGCCTACTTTAAAAAAATAAAAATAATTCAAGAGTTATTGAGAGATGGTATGGTAGAGATTGGACCCAGTTCTCAACTCTGCCTTTTATCTCCTGAGGATGGTACGTAAAGTATAAGCTACTATAATTAAGACAGCTTTATTGATGTGATCTAAATGGTCACATTTAAAAAAAAATTATCAGAGTATTTTTTAGTAGCAACTCAACAAATTCGTATCATTTACTTCTTATCACAGAATATCCGAGTATCCCTAAGAAAGTGAGTTTCATATTTAAAAATTCTGTATGTTTTGTTAGGAAAAAAGATCAAGAACTTATTCTTGTAATACAATTTAAATAAAAGACCTTGACTTTAATTGCCTTGACCTTAACGAACTTATAGGCCTTGACTTAAGGTCCCTTGACCTTAATGAACTTATAGTCTAAATTAAGGCAATTACTAGATCTGAGAATGTAAAAATAAAATGCTTACATTAATGCTTGTGAATAGACAGATGGATTTAATGGACACTTCAGACATGGTAGAATTTGAAACTGTTAAAACTGATACCAAGTAGATTTAGAGTTATTAAGATATTAAGGAGAGTAGTGGGGATTCCAAAACGATAATTTTCGCAAAGCCCTGAAGGTTGAGTATGGGAGTGATCAATCAGCAAACATATGTTCATTTAGAAAATCATTTTGACAGGATTGAAGATCCTAAATGGGCATCCCCTCAGAGATTAGAGAAATTTTAAGGAGAACTTTCTATTCTGAAAATTTTAAAGCAAATTATAGACATTCTAATTTCAAGTTTGGATATTAGCGGCTAATTGCTGTGAATTAACTAGTGGGTATTTTAAACAGTAACCCTGCAGGACACACATCCCTACACCTGCCTCCTGGAACTTTTGTTATAGTGTATATATGGTTTTGGAATAATAATATTAGTTTTTTTTAAGATTTTTTATTCTGTGTCTCAGAATTACTTCTCAACTTCACTGTACTAGAGAATCACCTAGGCTATATTTATAAAATGCAGATTCCTTGATCTCACACTGATGTTCTCATTCAGTTAATCCAAGGGAGGAAGGGGCTTTATAATTGGGTTTTTAAATAAGCAGCTTAAAGGATTCTGAAGGAGATGGTTAACAGTATGTCTTTCCAGAAGCACCTCCCATTGAGAGTGGGAGGTGGTCTATATTCAGTACTGTAAACCTGAGAAAGTTTATGTACTGGTAAATAACAGTGCTTGGATAAAAAGAATATATCTATGCATCATTAAATAATTTTGAGTGCTCATAAAACTATGTTGTAAATACTACTTAAAAGCAGAACATTTTTACGTATGTTCAGTGAAGAGTTTGACAATATGATCGGAAAATGAATAAAGGCTCCTTTACACTTTAAGGTTTCTCAAAGTCAGATATGTAATATTCTTGAGCTGTTCAATGTATAATGTTATATCATAAGGTTGTGAATTCATATAATAATTTATTGAGAAGAAATTCTAATAATGCCTTTCCCCTTTCAATGCCAGCTTGACCTCCCATGTCAGTTTTCCCAATTTATTTTCTGCCTGTGGTCTCTGATCAATATAGAAAAATCAGTCTGTGTTCTTTCTGACTCTTGCATTCCTGGAGTTTCTGATTAATTTGTCCTCAATGACTCTACAAATTCCACCATTGCAGATTGAAAGTTTAACTTGAACTTGTCAGTCAAATATGATTAAAAATCACTTGCAAAGAAGTAATATTTTTTTTCTGTGTTCTTTTAGCAGTCTTTGTACTTGACCTGCATTTCCACTGGAAAAAAAATTTTTTTAAAGATTTTATTCACCTCTTTGAGAGAGAGAGGGCAAGAGCAGAGGGGAGGGCAGGAGCAGAGGGGAGGGGCAAGCAGACACCCTGCTGAGGTGGAACCTGGGGATGTGAGGATGTGGTGCTAGATCCCAGGACCCTGAGATCATGACCTGAGCCAAAATCAGTCAATTAACTCACTGAGCCACCCAGGCACCCCTCCACTGGAAAAACCCTCAATTTAACAACTTGGTTAGATGGTTAAATCGCTGTTCTGTCCAGTTTTGTTTCCTATTCCTATGCTGTTTCCGTTTTTCTACGCAGCTTTGGCATTTCTGTGATTTCAGGATGAAATGTAGGGCTGTGAGGTTTTGTGAAGTTAATCATGGGGTACTTACAGGTTTGATTATGTAATGCTCATGTTTGGGCAGTTGCTATGATCAAAGTGTCCCTTAGGTTTTTCCGGAGGGGGGGACATAAATTAATATCTGTATATAAAATATAAATATCTTCTAGGTAAATTTAGAAAACAATATTGAAGGTATAATTGTGGTACTTCCTGTGATATTCTACTTAATTAGTTTGTATCATTTTACTTGGAAAATAGTTTAGCTTATATTAATTCATGTTTTTTATGAATGCATATTTTCATCTTTCTCCATTTTGAATCTCAGAGTATTTTCACTTTAAACCCCTTTTGTAAGAACCCTATGATAAGTGTCATAAGCAATATGTTACTTGGAGCATTAAATCCAAAAGCCTTAGCTTGGCGACATCGTTTGTGAAGTGTTTCAGATCTGTTACCATCAGAGATTATGCCTAAGTAATAAATTATATGCTAGTTTTCAACCTTATTTTTTCTGGTCATATTGTCTTCTTAAACGCCTGTGTATTCTTGTATTCTCTTTTATCTCATGTCTCAATTTTCCGCACATTCCATTTACTTTCTGCCTGTTGAATACTTTGAAATTTAACACCCTGTGTTTTTTAACTGTTAGGTAAATTTGGGTAGCAGCCATTCTTAATTTTTTAACAGAAAAAAGCCTGAAAATTTATTAATCAGTACTTTTATAATTTAAAGAAAATATGAAGTCATAAGAGAATGTTTTCAGTTGTAAAAGTAGAAAAGAATAAATAGGATCAAAATTAGTGAATCTTTTAAAGAATACTGAAACAATGTGTCTGATAAATTTATACCATTAACTACAATCAAGACCCTGTGATCACTGCTGAGTCATGTCAGATGACACTCATTGTTTCTGACTCATCATGTTATACTACTTAGTGCATTTCAGTTGAGTAGTTAATAACTCAGTGATTCTTAAATATCAGTGTGGAGCAGAATTGCATTAAGAACTTTTTCGAATACGTACATTGCCAAGCCTCAGATTTTGCTTGGATAGAGCAAAAACATATGGGTTTTGAAAAATCTTCCCAGTAGTAATCCACTATTTTATTTTTTTATAAAGATTTTTTTTATTGGGGGGGAGGGAGAGATTGCACAAGTTGGGGGAGGGGCAGAGGGAGAAGCAGGCTCCCCACTGAGCAGGGAGCCCAGTGCAGGACTCCATCCCAGGACTCAGATCCTGCCTCTAGCCGAAGCCAGATGCTCAACCGACTGAGCCACCCAGGTGCCCCATAATCCACTATTTTAATGGCCTGATTTATCTTCTTTCGATTTTGCAAGTGGCCACTAGCTTAATTTTTCCAAATCACAAACTATTTAAATACACCTTTTTCCAAAGCCTCGGTTGCTTCTCATATTTATAGGATGAAATTCATGTTTTAGTGTTTAAGTCCCTCCTCATCCCAGAGGAGGCTGGTTGGAAGATAGCAGAGTTACAGCTGTAATTGCTATATCATGCATCACCAATGGTGAAATTCATGACACTCAAGTCATTGTCTTTTTCTTGCACCCACAGCAGACATTGGCAGTCGGGCACTGGACTGCTTTCAGCAGAACTCAGATTTGATCTGAGCATCCTTTATCACATAGCTGTACAGAAAACTACAACCAAATGGTGAGACTTGACATGTCCAGTGAAACCAATTTACCATCATATTCTACCTGAACTTTTTGTTCTAGTCTCCAGCTTTATAGAGTCTAGGAAAAAAAAAATCTCGGGGTGCCTCAGTGGCTCAGTCAGTTGGGCGTCAGCCTTCAGCTCAGGTCATGATCCCAGAGTCCTGGGATGGGATCGAGCCCCACGTCAGGCTCCCTGCTCAGCGGGGAGTCTGCTTCTCCCTCCTCCTGGGCTGCTCCCCCTGCTTGTGCTCTCTCTCTCTGATAAATAAATAAATAAATAAATAAATAAATAAATAAATAAATAAATA
>NW_023248693.1:0-4922 GCF_002007445.2 Ailuropoda melanoleuca | reverse complement strand
TTTCACCAGCCTTCTGGGCCTCCCTCAACCCAGTCAAGGTGACACAAAATTCACCATCACAGGGGGTTACATCAGAGATCCTGTGTAAAACCTCCCTCCCCCCTTCCTCCTTCCTCCCTCCTCCTTCTAGCTGCTCAGGAACAGACCCCCCAGGCTCCAGCCAGGGGTGCAGGCAATGAGCTGTGAGTGTGGAGACCTGGCTGGCCCGTGCTGCTGGCCTGGCCTCCCACAGCTGGCAGCAGGGGGGGGCTCCTCCAGGGAGGCCTTCTGTGTGGCCTTCCTGGCATCTCTGAACAGCTTTGACCCTTGTCATTTGAGTCAAATGCAGTGACCTCTGGGTCCCACTTTAAGGCTGAGCTGGACCCAGAGTCCAACAGAGTCGGAACTCCCTCCAGGTCAGCCTTGACTCGCTTAGCCCTGACGTGGGGCAGGGTTTTTGGCAGCAAGCACTCTTGACCCTGCAGTGTCGGCTCGGTCAGCCAGGACGGGGGAGGCCCTGGACATCACCGCCGCCGCTGCCTGGCTGCCCTGTGTGGTCACCTGCCCTCCAGAGCCTCCGTCTGTCCATCCGACCATCCTCAATGTGCGGATGCTACTGTTTATCTCAGGGGGCTGTTGCGTGAGCGGGGATAGCGCGTGTCGGGCGTGGCAGAGCCTGGTCCGTGGCAGAGCCCGACTGGGCCGTGTCTCACTCCGACGGTGAAGCGTCCTTGTCTAGACAAGAGCCTGAAAGTGCAGGTGCCTATGTGGGGACTGATCCCAGCGCTTACTGCTATCATCTGTTTCAGCGTGAATGCGAAGAGATGGCTCGTTTTGTGTTTTTCCCCACGTGCATTTTTTTCAATGCCTTCTCTTTGAACAATTGAGATCCATTTGGTTTAGGGCCAAATAATAACTTAGCTGAAACAGAACGTGCTTCTCACAGTACTCCATGTCCGGCCACACAACTTGAACTCAATTAAGCCGGTTCGAGGACACCGCTCCACGTGTGTTTCATAATGCAAAGGGGACCAAATGAAAAAGCAATCAGTATAAATGTGTAAAATGGACACACTCATACACATCAGGTCATTGCTAAAATTAAAAAGGCAGCACACAGCCCCCTGCCCCCCACGCCGTTTCCTGGTGATGCACCGTGGGGCCGTGCAGGCCTGCATCGGGCGCTAATTAAAGTCATGCAATAATGGGATCAATAGACTTCAGTCACCTCGCTGAGTCTGGAAGTGGGAGGGCGCTGCCCTTGTGACAATGCTTAATTTTCTTTTTGGAGTTCAAAGGTATAGAGACCAGGGCCTTTTATTGATAAATTGTCAGACTCCTAGGTGCACATTAATTTCCGCTGGCCGTCTTTGGCGAGGTGAGAATGAATGCACAAACATGGTCCAATTAAATGCATTTTTCATCATCTGTGAGCCTCGGAAGAGAAAGGGCGCTCGCAGCCTTAATAAGGAGGAGACGGTCTTCCCGGCAGCCCTGTTTTCTCGGTCAGCGCGGGCACGAAATCTCACTGGGAAAATACAGGACGCGGGTGCTGGGTGCTGCCGGAGCCCTCGGCAGAGCGGGCCCACCGCTGACTCACCGACTGGCACTTTGTGAAGGTGAGGTCCACCCTCCAGACCTCCTCACCGGGCGGAGGCGGCCGTGAGAGCGGCTTCTGGCAGGTAGGTCCTCCAAGGAAGGGGATGCCAGCCCACGAAGCCCGCCAGGCTGGGCCCTGGCACGGCCCCAGGAATGGAAGTGCTGGCTGTTGTCGCCGTCCTCGTGGTTGTCCCTCAGAGAACTACCCACGGGTCAGGAGGCCTGAACACGCCTCCTCTGAACTTCACGGTTTCAGGAAACGGCGGCTTCCCAGCTGTGAGATGAACCCCGTGTTTGGCCAATGCACCTGTTCGAATCCCCCAGCTGCATGGATTCTGCCACCATGACTGACAGACATCTTATGAAAGACTTGATATTAAGACGTGATATGAATCAGAGCTCTGGCTGGAAATCAATGCTCATTAAGGATGGTCAATGCTTGCTGTATTCGCAGAGGTGTGGAAGCTGAGCCCCCCCGGCTGGTGGTGCAGGGACACGCACCACCACCGTGGCCAGAGGCGAGCAAGGAGCTCTTTCTCTCCATGAGGGAGTGGCTGCCATCGTAGGGCCCAAGGCAAGGGCACAGGTGACCCAGAGTGAGGACCCCACAGGAGGATGCCGGCAGTCAACCCACTTCATTCCCCTGGTCTCCTGTATCTTCCCTGTCCTCACTTTAGCTGAGCCCACCCCCCAACCCCCCCGCAGGGCACTGGAGGACAGGAGTGCTGGGGACGTGTGTGCACATGTCAGCCTCCAGGACGCAGGGCAGGGCAGCACTGGGGGGAGCAGGTGGGAAACTGGGGCACGCCCTCCCCTGCTGGGGCTCCACCTTGCCCTCAGCACACACACTGGCCGGTGCGTGGAAACCTCTTCTCAGGCATCCTGGAGCTTGCACTGGGTGGGGGCATTTGGGGAGCCTGGGGCCAGTCTACCACGTTATTCCGCAGACCCTAACTGTTCTGGAATGTTCCCAATATGGGAGCAGGCTTCTTTTTGCTGATTCCATCTCCTTTCCAGGATGGGGTTCCAGGGAAACACCCCTTTTTATTTACCTGGGACAGATCAAGCCTGTAAGGCTGATGACCTCGGGTGGGATGACAGAGAGCTGGGGCCAGGGGTCTGGAGCTGCCACCCAAGAGGCACAGGCACCCTGCCGACAGCAATGCACTGTGTTTGTGTGAAGGCTCGGCGTTGATGGTTATTCTCAGAGGGACACAAGGATAACGGCCGGGAGGACTGGTGTGAGGACAAGCCAGCAGCCTACTTTCTGCAGGGGAGGGGCGTGGCGCACACCAGCAAGGTGGGGTCTGCGCTCAGGGGAGTGCCTGCGGGCAGCGGTGTGACTCAACTGCCAGAGCACTGAGCAGCCGCAGTGACGAGCGGGGCTTAGCTGTGTGTGTCTGTGTGCGGTTGTGTGTATGCTCGTGTGTGCCGTTGTGGGTGTGGTTGTGGGTGTGGTTGTGTGCAGTTCTGTGTGCAGTTGTGTGTGTGCGTGTGCGTGCCCCCTCCCAGGTATGTGGGACAGAGTGCAGCCGGGAAGCTTACCGTCCAGCCAGGGAGGAACTGCGTGATTGTGGTGCGGGGTCCAGGCAGCTGAGCCATCAGGGCCCCTCCGGAGGCCGGAAGCCGGAGGTCAAGGTGTGGGCAGGGTGGGCTCCCCCGAGCTCCTGGAGAGTCCACCCTGGGCCTCCATCCTGGTCTGTGGCGGTGCCGGTGCTCCCTGGATTGTAGACACGGCCCTCTGACGCCTGCTTCCGTGTCCGCATAACGGGTCCTCCTCCGACGAGGACACCAGTCACGGGGTTAGAGGCCACACTTGCTACCTCATCCTGACTTGACAACTTCTGCAAAGCCCCTATTACAAATAAGGTCATATCCACAGGTCCTTAACCACGCCGGCCCTGGCGAGACCTGGGAATGGAAGAGAAAGTGAGCGCCCAGCTCTGCAGTCCAGACACCAGGCTTGTGACCTGGTTCTGCCCCCAGATCTGGATGGCCCTGAAGAGTCCTGGGTTCTCCAAGTCCTCCTCATCTTGCTGGGCTCATCCTGTGATGCTCCGAGGGGCACACAGACACGCTGCGGGCCGGGTGATGATGAAGGGTGATCTTCATGTCTCCTCCCATCCACCGCTATGAGTTGGGTTGTGTCCCTCAAAAAGATATGTCCAAGTCCTAACCCAGGTTCCTGGGACTGTGATCCGGTTTGGAAATAGGGTCTTTGCAGACGTGATCAGGTTGAGGGGGGGTCACCCTGGGGTGGGGTGGCCCTAAAGCCAATGAGTAGGGGTCCTGTGGCAGAGGGAGAAGAGTCCCAGAGACAGACACACGCAGAGGGAAGAGGCTGCAAGAAGTCACAGAGGGGGAGGCACGTGAGGACGGGGATAAAGACGGGAGTGGTAGAGCCATAGGTCAAGGGCCACTGGGGGCCACCAGAGGCTGGAAGAGGCCAGGACAGAGTCCCTCTGATCCCTTGGAGAGGGCACTACCCTGCTGACACCTTGACTTTGGGCTCCCAACCCTCAGAACGGGTGTTCTCAGTCACCTCGTGTATGACACGTTGTATGGCCACAACAGGAGACACAGGGAGAGACTTGCTCCACGTGGGTGGATGTCGCATGGGGAGCTGGGAACACACACACCAGCACTTACGCTTGCAGTGGTCAGGGCTCAACACTCGCCCCAGGCCTTTAAGTGCACGCATGGGGGACGAGCTCTTCACAGAGGCCGCCTGCCCTGATCGCTGCTCACACCAACTCAGGCATCTGCAGGAGATGTCGCCCCAAGCAGAGCCCACTGGAGTGCGGTCACAGGGAACGTTGTCCTCCACCCACAGAACGGGACTTGGTGGGCACGGTGGGACTGGACGATCCCCGAGAACCTCGTGCATGACACCACAGAAGGAGGCCACGTAAATATCCCATGCCACCACCCCAGCCTTGCACAACGTCATTTGCATATGTGAGGATGGGAACCTGGCATTTTTGCTGATAGGCTGCGTGACCTTCAGGAGGACGCCTGAGCTCTCTGAGCTGAGGCTCCCCCACTTGCTCCCTGTGACATGCCCTTCCTCCTGCCGTTTCCTGTCCCATGGGAATGTTACGAGGACAAATGAGGTTGTCTCTGTCTGAGCACCTGGAACACCGGAAAAGAAGATAATACACATAGGTCCAAGTTAATATACCTACTACTGGACTAGAAAGTTCTTTTTACCCTTAGCTAATAACTATAATTTGCTCCACAGTGTGTTAAAATGACAAGCTCTTAATGCCTGCTCCTAAAGCAGCAAATCTGGGGCTTGTTCTCCTTTTCCACGGGGTTGGGTTTCCGAGCAGCAGGGTTCAGCC
>NW_023248692.1:0-4298 GCF_002007445.2 Ailuropoda melanoleuca | reverse complement strand
GAACGTCCTACCTTATCAGTCCTGCCACTTTCAAATTTAAACTATTCTGTCAGAGACAGAGGTTTTCATACATTGATAATGACTTGTTTGGTTGGTCCCTCAGGCTACTACCCAGATGCCATTATTTGGTCTATGAAGCTAATTATTTTAACCTATCATAGAAAATGAGTCTCCAGCGTAGTAAGTCAAACTGTTCAATAGTCATACAGGTCTTTTTTTCTGTTTTTTAAATTGTGAGTTTCTGTGAAAGTATCAGTTTGTCTAATGCAGGCTAATCATGGCTTGAATTATGATAGGGAGAAGGACTCCTAGCTATTAATACTTAAAGAAAGGGGCAGCAATGAGACCAGGTGTAGGTGGTCAATATCATCCTCACCAGCAAGACAATCGCAGAATCCTGGAGTAATCAGGGAATGCTGGGTTTAGCCAAAAGGTCTGATATATGTATGGTCTCAGGTTTCAAATTAATTTCCAGTTGTTAAGCACTTTCTTGCTGCCTCCTGACTCCATTAAAAGAGGCTATGTCTCTGAAATATTATGAAAGTCAAAGTCAATAGAAGTTAACTACTGGGTTTTGGAAATGTAGTAATGTATTACAGTTTTAGGGTCATTAAAAATATACAATACTATGTGAAATATGGAAAAATGCATTAAAAATGAACTGACTGGAGTTTTTCATATTACTCTGCAGTATTTGGGACAAGGCACTGATGATCTAAAGTGTCTATGAATCATAAAAGAAAAATTTAAATCTGTAATTATTTTAATATTAAGAATTTATATTCGAATTTTTTGAAAAGTAAGGTATGTGGGAATAGATACATTCATTAAACTTTAAGGTCATAGTAAGTTAACAGACCCTTACATTATAAAACAATTTAGAGCCTTGCGGGTAAGAAAAGAAAAAGGAAGAGAGATATTGATGCATCTTGGTCTTCGAAATCATCCAGTCCTACCTTTTATTTTTTAGATGAGAAAACTCAAGCCTTTAGAGTCTTAAGTGATTTGACCAGGTCAGACTAGAATTCCCATGTGCTGGGTCTTTGTCTGTTGAACTATTTCTCTAATTGGCAATTTCTGATAACTCAGCCGGGTGGTTTTGAAATTAAGATTTTTTTTTCTATAAAAAAGAATTTTCAAGTATGGGATGAGCTTTTATAAAATTAATTTTTCTTACATGATCATCTATTTTTAATGCAATCTTAATTAGGAACCCTGCCCCTTCTCACAAGGAAACTGTAAGTTGTTCACAATACCTGTACTTTATTTGAGCAGCTCTGCTTCATTTATCCTATCAGTGATGATAGAAATGGTAAGTTCTGACTATAACGGCGGTGCTAGAAGTAATAGAGAAAGAAAGGCCAATACTGTTGATGTTAATAAACACTGGATTTGCTCAATAATGTTTAGGCTTTATAATTATACAAGTAGGGCTATAAGAAAGCACCTTTATTGTTGAAATTCCTTAACAATAATGTTACGATCTGAGAACTCCTGGCTTTTCCATTGATGTGTCTTGTAGAGCATGCAAAGTCTCTTAGGAATGTAACTATCACATTATACCAAAAGGGACAACTGAGATCTTGAGGGCTATTAATTTGATCTTGACCCATAATTTCAAGCATTCTGTTATACATGGTGAGATATATTTATTAAAACAGGTTACAGCACACCCTTTGCTAGTTACAATCATTGCCGGCTATCACTATATAACCACAAAAATCATGCAATAGTTTTAAAATTTTGTAATTCAGTTTTAAAATTTTGTAATTCCCTTCGCTTTTTAAATAATCAGCCCCAATAAATGTGTACTCTGACTGAATTAATAAAGTTTGAATGTTTATTCTGATGCCCTTTATGTCTGCTCCAATTCATGGAGCTTACTACACATGTCTAGTCTTTGGAGGAGACCAAATTTGAGCTGGCCCATGAGTGACAGTTCAGATTTGAATAATGAGAAGAGAATATTCCAGGCCCTAGGAATGTTCTGCAAAGGACACATGGCTGTGAGTGCACTGCACTGCCCAGAACATCCTCGACATGCAAGGGAGGAAGATGAGGCTAACAAAATAGGCTGGGGCTGGACTGAAAGGATTTTCTGTCCCAGAATGACCAGTTTGCACTAGATGCGATAGCACTAAACACTGAAGGTTGTTGAGCAGGAGAATAATTCCATAAACTCCAGTTTGAGAAGATAAATCTGCTGGCATAGGGCATAAATCGTAGGAGAGAAGTGTGAGAGGACTGCTACTGTAATGGAGAAGATCAAAGGTAAGAGAGACCTGAATTAGGGCAGTCGCTGTTAAAAATGAGGTAAGTCTTCCAAAGGTAGAATTAAAAGAAGGTGGTGGCTGACTGCTCCCTTGCTTTGCTCCCGCATCCGCCCAACGTCTAGCAATCCAAACAAATGACAGCAGTTTTCAGCCTGGATGAACCATGATATAATATTAACAATAATACTAATAGCAACCACCTTTCCATGGTGCTTACTGTGTGCCCAGTACTTGCCTAAGTGCTTTACATGTAATAATTCATTTAGTCTTCATAATAACCCCATGAAATCAGTAGGATTATTTCCATTGCACAGATAGGAAACCTGAAGCTAAGAGAGGTTAGAGGATGTGTTCAGTCATAGGATCATGAGGGACAGCCAGGAGTGGAACACCAGTGATCTGGTCCCAGAGTCTAATGCCTCTCCTGCTGGTCCCTTTAGCAAGTACTCCTTTGTGGGTTATAGCCATTTTAACTTTAAAGGTGTTGGAGTGGAAATGGTGGCGAATATTCAAATGGGAACATCTAGCTGGGAGAGGAGATGGGAATCTAGAATTCAGAGAACAGTCAGTCTTGAGGAGACAGTATTGAACACCAGGTGTACCTCACTCAACTAACCTGAATCCTTGAAACTCTCCATTACTGAATTTGAGACTAGAATTTAACCCACTGATCTTCCCTACTCCAGGCAGGGGACCTGATGGGGTTGGTAGTGAGACAGTAAAGATTTTCAGCCCACTGGAAATAGTGCCCACAGACTTCCTCACCAGAGGTCGCAGGACTAAGAGTCTGCTTGTCTTTTGTTCCGTCACACTGTAGTTCTAATAATCTGCTGCTGGGGCAAGTACTATATTCATTTCCATTTGGTTCTAGGAAATCAGGTGGCTCATGGTATTTTCATGCTCATTTTAAAAGTTCCAACCTGTTTTAGGCTTCTGACAATCTCAAACATCATGCCATGAAATATTGAGTTCAGGTATCTAGACACTCATGGGGAAATCAAACACCTGTGTAGCATCATGCCTTTAAAAAAAAAAAAAAAAAGGAGCTTTGCTAAACACCTGAGCTTGGACCTTAGTTCTGCCACTCATCAGCTTTCCATTCTTGGACAAGTTACTTTCTGTCTCTAATAACACCCATCTAAGTAAGGCGAAGACTGTAAGGTTTAGAGCAATGACATATATGAGTCATTTGTTAAATTTCCTACAAAAAAGGTCAGTAAATTTTAGCTGCTATTATTATCGGATCCCTAAAGATGTACAACTGTGTGGATGTATAGGCAATAAAAATTATCCCCAAAATGTATTTCCTTAAAAATACAATACAACCACTTCAAGAGATGTGTGACAGAACATTCTAGTACTTAACCTAACCGCAAGTTTGCAGAGGGAAAAATCATACCATCACAAACACTTCAGGACATCCAAAACAAATAAGCAAAATACCCCTACCAGCTGTTAATACACAGAGAACGTGTGAACTGAGGTAATTATGGAATTCACTGCTGTAGATTCATTCAGCCATTACATGCCCAGAGCATCTGTCAGAAATTGTTTATTGGCATTTTCAACAGTTTTCCTTTAGTTAGGTGGGCAGCACTTCTAAACTCAACACAGAAATGCTGGGTCCAACAGAATTCTATGTCAAATATTGAAGAAGATGTATACATACAGGTACTGTAAGAAAAACAGAGATTTGAAAAGTGTCCATATTTATAGTGACAGATACTGTGTGTTTGTGTAGCCAAGTCTTAAAAAGTCCAACCTGAGGCAAAACAGTTCTCTTTGTGGAGATTTGCTAGGTCATTGTAAAGGTCAGACCATTCACGTCTATTGTGATGACTGTTTATAGGTAAGGGATAGAATTAACAGTTTTTTGCACAGACGTTTTCTGTTGGGATTTACAGAATATCTCATTTAATATTCACAAAACCAGTACGGGGTAAGTGATCCTATCTCCAATTCATGAGAAGGAAATCAAACTCAGAAAAAAAAAAAAAAAAAAAAAAAAGAAGAAGAAGAATTAAA
>NW_023248691.1:0-4916 GCF_002007445.2 Ailuropoda melanoleuca | reverse complement strand
TACTGATCTTCCTACTTCTTATGTTCCATAAATGAGTGAAACCATATAATTGTCTTTCTCTGCTTGACTTAGATTATGAGATTTTTCTAATTATAAGTACCTGAGGAAAAACAATCAACAATGAAGATTAAATCAGTGCTGACCAAGTGCTAGCAAAACCAGTAACTTAGTCTTCATATTAGATATAGTAATATCAAAATGTGGTTAACCACATGAAACTACTGACATATGACTACCCAGCTTGGCAGTAAGAACTGTAAAACAATACTCTCTGTCTTGTGCTCTTTTCAATCAGAGAAGAAATGAGCCAAAAGCTGTTTAAATTCAGAGGAAAGTGTTTTTTCTAATAGCTTCCTTTCTCCCTCATGGGTACCCTACACAATTGCTTAACTGATTTCTTTGGTAATTTATTTGGTATTCATTTGATTTTTTTGGGGGGGGGGACAACTCACAGAAACACACTCAATTCTTTCTTTCTTCTTTTCTTACACTCGTTATTTCTTGATCACATACCAGAGGCACTGCTCGGGACGTCTCAACACGAGGCCGGGGTGCAGTTGAGTACATGTAGTTGAAGAGTCTGTCAATTTTCCTCAAAGGAACCCCACCTCCTCGGTCACTCATCTAAGGTGAGAAAGGATCATGCCTTATGACCAAGTCCCATAAACAGCAAAACACCAACACACACTCACAGTGTCACAGTTTAACTGCTGACTGGAAAGTACTGCTTTCCTTTCTTTCTTTCCCTCCCTCCCTCCCTCCTCCCTTTCTCTCTCTCTCTCTCTCTTTCTTTCTTTCTTAAGATGTTTTATTTATTTGCGAGGGAGAGAAGCATGCAAGAAAGAGCAGGGGCAGAAACAGAGGGAGAGACAAGCAAGACTCCCCACTGAGCAGAGTCCCACGCGGGACTCGATCCCATGACCCCGAGATCATGACCTGAGCCAAAGTCAGCTGCTTAACTGACTGAGCCACGCAGGTGCCCAAGGAAAGTACTGCTTTTCGAAACAAGTACCATGCAATTCAAGTTGTGAGTGTAAACATTTTCCTCACTGGTAGACTTCATAAAACTCCTCCAATTTGCACAGTTCTAATACATAATGAGCTCCGTCATGATAGAGAGTCAGTGCCGTGGCTCTGTATAGCCACCGGTCGCCCACGAACAGTGCAGGGAGCACAGAGTGGGTCATCAACTAAGTCTATCTTGGATGTAACAATAAATTTGTTATTCCTTTCTGGTGGGTGGTTTGGCAATCAGATTAAAAATGCATGAACCTTTTGACCCAACAGTGTCTATCCTAAAAAAATAAAGAAGTATGCAAAGTATGTATGAGAATACCCATCACAGCACTATGTAGAGTAGCTAAAACTGGATTATAACCCAAATAAGGGACTATTTAAGTAAACTAATGCACATTCTAAAATAGAAAACTTGAGCCATTAAATATTATGTAGAGCTGTATGTACCGGCCTGCGAGAGGTCCTCACAATACTGTGCAGCAGCACAGACCCCCAGACCACTTTCTGCTGAGTTTACAGAGTATACTGGTCTTTGTATTGTTCTAATGTCATTTGTCAACTCAAATCATATGGCAGGTTGAATTTAGTGATTTATTTACAGACTAATTTCATTCTGTCTTCCTTTACAGTTAATGTGGCCTTATTTTCCTAATTATTGTACAGTTCACATTCTCATCTACTACAGTCATTTCCCTTTTTCACAAAATCTAAATTGATTCCACTATCTATAACACTAATATACAAATAAATCTGCTTTAACATGTGTGTGTGCATGTGTGTGTGTGTGTGTTGTATACATATATGTGAATGAATGAATGAATAGGTAGATGGATAGTGTTGAATGATTAAAAGGTCAATAGGCTGGGTGTGCCTGGCTGGCTTAACTGGTAGAGCATCCAACTCTTGATCTCGAGGTCATGAATTTGAGCCCCACGCTGGGTATAGAGACTACTTAAAAAATAAAATAAAAAAATCAAAGACTTGATCACAAATAAGTTTAAAAGAGCATTATTTAAAA
This sequence comes from Ailuropoda melanoleuca, assembly GCF_002007445.2. NCBI lineage: Eukaryota > Metazoa > Chordata > Mammalia > Carnivora > Ursidae > Ailuropoda > Ailuropoda melanoleuca. The sequence continues at coordinate 2,881 of NW_023248691.1, read as the reverse complement.
AAAGGTCAAGGCTGGATGGCTTATAGTTGAGTTTTTAAATGATCTTTAAGTATCTTTATAGTATGCATATATATTACTTTCATAATGAAAATGACATATTTTAATTTTTAAAATAAAAATCTGCTTTGAAATACCACTTGAAGGCTTGCCTCTGATACATCTACAAGTAGGAAATCACAGTATAAAAATATACAAAGACTTTAATCAGAACTTGTATGTAAGCATGCTTGAAATTGTTCTTGGCTATGAATTCAAAGTCCAGTGAAGAGATTTATTTTCATAAGATTAATAAAGAGCTTCGGGTATTTTCTGAAATCCATCAATTTGTTAATTATCCACCCTTTAATATTCTGCTGCACATTTACTGGTAACATGAGTAAGAAGTGTGGGTGTTCTGTAAATATTATGTAAGTAAACAATATGTTAGAATACATATTAAGATAAAAAGGTAGTCTTCAATAAATATTTCCTGGTTTTCCTTAACCTTTGGCCAGAAAGACGATAACAATCTTGTATGAAACAAGAAGTAATTTCTAGCTAAAGGCCAGTATTAGGAAAGCAGAGAGCTGAGCAGAAAGGACAGAGGTGACTTTGAGAAGGGTCCTCTTATTAGAGGTGAAGGGGGTAAACTAAGCCATTAAGAATCTCCTTTGCTTTGCAGCCAAAAACACAATAAACTGGAGCCAGTAGATTTTTAAAGTGGTCAAAACAATCTCCAAGGGAATTGTAACATATGATATTATGCCAGAGGATTTGAGTTCTTTAGAAAAAGGGGAGGTGGGATTAATGGGAGAGAGAGGGACAGACAGTTGGTCTATACGTATTTAAGAAGAATGGCAGTCTGATGACAAATATGTTGAAAAAGATGTGAAAATTAAACAAAAAATTTCTGATTAAGATAATTTGAAGAAAAAATCTAGAATCATCAGAAACAGCCTATGCCAAGGAAATGTGAAGAGATTATGAAAGAGATGGGTAGCGTGGAGTAATGTCAACAGAAAGGCTGGGAAAGAGAAGTTTGCCAATTATTTTTAAAGTTTTCTCTTAGTGTATGAAATCACCACTTCTCAATGTCATCTACCCAAGAGCTGCCATCCCTAACTTCCTGTTCCCCATAACACTGGCCTCCCTGGGCTAATCTGTGTGAATTTCAGGTCCAAGGGAAATGAACCACAACTAACTTGACAACAGCTCTAAAGGCAGGAGATTTACTAACCCTCTATTCACCCAGAGCTCCTTAAGTCTCTTACTCAACAGCTTTCTCAATGTCAAGTTTGTAAAATCACCAACAGGGAATGAACCAAGACACTTACATTTTAATTTAAAAGACATGTGGCTCTAACACTTATGTTATTTACTGAATATAGCACAAACACCAAATCTAAAAGAGCAGCTAGAGTCATTGGCCAGAAAAAACCAACTCTCTCACAGGAGTCTTAGCAAGGGGAAAAAAGGTGAAAAATGTCAAAAATCTGAGTAAGCTAAAGAATGGGAAGAAAGACTATAAAGACTACTTAAAAACTCAACTATAAGCCATCCTGTTGACTTTTTTAATACCTATCATTCAGCATTAGTTTTCTCTCTATGTATCTATAGACATAGGTTGAAAGCAGACCTTGATCCTGAAAATCTAGTACTAGTGATGGCAATGAAAACTCTACTGAAGAAAATTAAAGCAAGCATTTAACAGGAGCAGAGATAACAGGAGCAGATTCAGTCATGTGACCTTGGATGTGTAGAGGAAGAACAATATATGGAGACAGAGCCTAATATAGGTAGGGCTTTTACAGGGTAAGCTTTTAGAATAGTCTGTTCAAGACCCTTATGAGCCTTTTATTTTTTAAACAGCTTTATTGAAGTAATTCACATACCCTAAAATTCACCTATATAAAGTATGAAACTCGATGGTTTTTAATATATTCGTAGATATATACAATCCTCACCACAAATTTTAGAATAGTTTTATTACTTCAAAAAGAAACCCTGGACTCTTTATTGGTCAGACTCCTAAGCAAACACTAATCTGTTTCTTGTCCTTATACATTTGCCAGTTCTGGACATTTCATATAAATAAAATTGTATGATATGCAGCTTTTTGTGATCAGTTTCTTTCACTTAGTGTAATCTTTTCAGCATTGTAGCAGCCATGCCGTAGGAGGTACCCGTACTTCATTTCCTTTTATGGCCCAACAATATTCCATTGGAGGGCTATACCACATTTTATTGATCTCTTCATCAGCTGACGGACATTTGGGCCATTTCCAGGTTTCGGGTATTATGAATAATGCTGCTATGAACCTTCATGTATAAATTTTTGCTTGAATATCTGTTCTCATTCCTTTGGGGTATATACCTAGGAATGGAACTGCTGGGTCATTATGAAACTTTCTTGACACTAAAGAGACAGATTCCCCAAACAAATCCTGTCTACCAGCACAGGCCAAGTCTCTGCTAAGTGTCTAAGAATTCAGTGAATCTTGCTTGATCCATGCTGTGATGGATGACCACAAGTAAAAGAAAACAGCTATAGACCAACGTGCAAAAGCACATGAAAGACAAAACAGCAAAAGGTTATGAGAAAGACCATGCTGTAGCACAACTGAGGTCCCAAGCAGAAGACATGGGGGATTTATTCTGAATCAAGTAAACCTTAACGAGCACGTAGCTGACACATAACCAGCCAAAAAATAGACATACATTAGCATCTGAGCTGAAAAAAAGTGATGTATTCACATTACTTTTTCAGGAAACAGATGGTATTTGCCATATATTTATTTGTGCATCACTCTTCTTAAATGAACAGCCAAGAGAGATAAACAGAAAAAGAAACTTAGAGGAAACAGTGTAGAGAGTTAAGGCATATTCATTAAAAAAAAAAAAA
>NW_023248690.1:0-4915 GCF_002007445.2 Ailuropoda melanoleuca | reverse complement strand
GGGCGTGCTGAGGCCCAGGGGCTGCCTGGCGGACACCCCGCAGTGGAGGACTCGGTCTGCCTCGAGGTCGGAATCCTGCTGACGCTGTCCATTTCCCTCACCTTGGCCCCTCAGAGCGCAGCCAGCACCTGTGGCCACTCAGAGCAGGGAGGGCAGATGCAGACCTTTTATTCTAAAAGAAATCCGTGTTCGCTGTAGAACGTTTGTAAAACTCTAGAACCGTACAGCAGAGCCGGGCGTCCGGGTGCACCCGCCTTCGGCCGGCTGGCGCCCTGTGGGCCGGCGTGTCAGCAGACGTGCGCGTGTGCATGCGTGCACGCTCCCTCCTGCCTCTGCCCTTCCTAACGATGTCGCCAGGGCGTTTTCCTTCTCCTGACGGGTTCCCCCATGCCCCGCTCAGGACCCTGCCATCAGCAGCTCCGGCCCCCCCGGCAGCTACCGACCCTACGACGACGGTCTGCAGAGGAAGGTTTTCATCACCAATGAGACTGGGCAGCCTCTGATTGGGAAGGTAGGGTGGGACAGCAGGCGTCCCCAGCCAGTGGGAACAGGAAGAGGACGGGGTTCAAGAAATCATCATGTTGTCTAATAGGATAGAGTGTGGGGGCAGGGGCCATGTCACAGCTGGAAGTGTCAGGGGCTCCGGATGCCACCTCCAGTCCTTCCATCGGGGGCCCCAGACTTTGTGGGCAGCTGGGCCCAGCCCAGGCACGAGCTCGACAGACCCTTGACAAGGGTCTCCATGTCCTCCATGCGCCCTGGGGCTTCCCAGGCCTTCCCACGGGGCACGCGGCAGACTCCCCAACTTCCTGTTCTAGGGCCCACAACCAAGGGGAAGGGTATCCCAGCTGAGGGGAGGCCGGGGAGGCCGCCAGGGGTGCAGATGTCCACGACTCGGTTCCTGGCTTTTGTCTGAAAGTGAGGTCTCAGTTGAGTCTCCCCCCACGGCCCCTACCACTGCCGACCCTCACCTCTGTGGCCCTTCCACCCCCAGGCAGACGACCGAGGCTGTAGCTCTGGGGGCGGCCTGGTCTCCCCTCTGGCCTTTCCTGCAGGTGTGGCCCGGATTCACCGCCTTCCCCGACTTCACCAGCCCCGAGGCTCTGGACTGGTGGCAGGACATGGTGTCTGAGTTCCACGCCCAGGTGCCCTTTGACGGCATGTGGATCGTGAGTGTCCTGGGGGCTGTGGGACCAGCCCCAGCATGTGCCCAGGGCAGGGCGCCCACCAGCAGGGCCTCTCTTGCAGGACATGAACGAGCCATCCAACTTCGTAAAGGGTTCTGTGGACGGCTGCCCTGACAATGACCTGGAGAACCCACCCTACGTGCCAGGTGAGCTCCCCGACCTGCCACCATGTGCCAGCTGTCCTTTCTGAGGAGCCCAGGATGAGGCTCAGGTTGGGGAGACATCAGCCAGGTGACGCGGACTGGGGCACCTGCTGCGGGGTGGGGCCCTTCAGAGGGGAGGTGTCTCGGGCTTAGGGACAGGAACTGGGAGACTTGAGATGGGTCGAGCAGGTGGATGTGAAGTCCGTGGTCTGCAAAGGCCGGTCTCAGCATCCACCTTGTCCCTCTCCTTGGAAAAGTGGACACCCAAAGTTCTAAGGGGGCTCCTGGGATGTGGGGGGGCACCCGCCGGCCAGGCGGGGACTCCACAGATGGAGACAGCCTCCTTCTGTTCCAGGGGTGGTGGGTGGGACCCTGCGGGCCGCCACCATCTGTGCCTCCAGCCGCCAGTTCCTCTCCACGCACTACAACCTGCACAACCTGTACGGCCTGACGGAAGCCTTCGCCTCGCACAGGTGGGGGCCGTGCTCTGGCTGCCCTGCGCCTTGGGGAGGGGCCGGGGGCGACTGCACAGAGACCCAGAGGGAGCCTACAGGGACACCTGTCCTCCCTGTGACACGCTCACCTTGCAGGACTGCCTGGTGGCTCGGGCAGACCCCCCCGCCCCCGGCCTTGGCCTGTAGGGCTCCTCGCTGCCCGCTCTGCCTCCCTGCTGCACCGCCAGGCGAGGCGCCAGGCCACTCGAGGCTCCGGGGCAGCCCTGTCTCCCTGCTCTGCCCAGGGCCCTTGTGAAGGCTCGGGGGACGCGGCCCTTTGTGATCTCCCGCTCAAACTTCGCTGGCCACGGCCGATACGCCGGCCACTGGACGGGGGACGTGTGGAGCAGCTGGGAGCAGCTCTCGTACTCCGTGCCAGGTGAGAGCACCTGTCAGGAGTGGCGGCTCAGCGGGCAGCGTGGGCCCGGCACCGCGCGCCGGGCTCGGCCCAGAGACGCTGCTGATGGGGCGAGAGGCCCGCGGGCCCCTGGGCACCTGTGCGGAGGGCTCACTTGTGTGGGTCAGCTCGCCTATGGCGGTGTGCCACTCTGGGGGCAGTGATAGCGTTTCCAAGCATCCCCATCTCTGATTCGCCCTGGCCGCTGCCTGCAGGGCAGTCAGATTCTGTCTGCTCGTGATGTCCCTTCTGGTGACCGAACCGAGTCCAGCCTGCAGGCACCGCCCACCCCACCTGCAGAGAGGACCTGGCCTTCAGCTCTCAAGAGCGCCGATGCTGCTGACACATGCTAGTCACAGACGTGGCTCGGGAGCTTGGGGGGAGGGGTTGGGCCAACCTCCCCGGGTGAGCGCACGACAGCTGAGAAGAGCCCTGACCAAGCCCCCCGGGCTGGAAGCTTTCCGGTAGCGGCTGCGGACCCTCAGGCCACGGGGAGAAGCCGTTCCTCCTTCCGGATGCCACCAGCTCTGAGCTCACCTTGGGGCAGGCGCCGCCCGCCAGGGCCCAGGCCTCTGCAGGCCGGTTTTGGGAGGCCCCTCAGGAGGCAGGTTCCCGGCTCCGCGCCCACCCGAGTCTTGGGCTGTGGTTCTGGTGTGCACTGATCGTCCCGTGGCAGAGGTCATGCAGGTCTTGGGACCTGCTGCAAGCCAGGCAAGGGTCCCCCACAGCTGGGTCGGGACCTGCCCATTGGCTGGTGGTCCCCGAGGAGACACTGAGGGAGAGGGAGGGCCCAGCACAGGCTGGTCCTGCTGAGCCATGGTGGGGTGGGGCCCAACTGATAGGACCTGGAGCCACCTGACCCTTCAGCGGCTCAAGGGGCTCGCTGGCCTCCCTCCCACACGTACCGGCTCACACTGGGTGCTGACGGCAACAGAAGCGTGTGCTCTCCTAGCCCTGGAGGCTTGCAGTCGGACTCGCGGTGTCGGAGGGGGGACCCTTCCTCATGTCTCCCGGCTTCTGGGGGTGGCCAGCAGTCCTCAGTGTCTTTAGTGTGGGGCCGTCCCTCCCGTCTCCACCTCCGTCTTTGCTCGGCCTTCTCCCCCGTGTCTGTCGTCACGGTCTGGGCTTCCTCTTACTCGGTCACCAGGCAGACTGGGTCAGGATCCCCTCCAGTGACCTCAACTGAATTGTATCTGCAAAGACCCTCGTTCAAATAAGGTCACTTCAAAGTCTGGCTCTGCCCTCCCAGAAATCCTGCTGTTCAACCTTCTGGGGGTGCCGCTGGTCGGGGCCGACGTCTGTGGCTTCCTGGGCAACACCTCGGAGGAGCTGTGTGTGCGCTGGACCCAGCTGGGGGCCTTCTACCCGTTCATGCGGAATCATAACGACCTCAACAGCCTGGTAGGGGGCCGGGGGGGTCTGTCCTGGGGGTCCCACCGCAGATGCGGCAGTGCGGCCTGGCGTCCGTGCCAGCAGACCGGGTCTCCCCGGGGAGAGGCAGGGATCTCGCGGCCCCAGAGCCGGGTGTTCCCTCTGCCCCCTCTGCAGCCTCAGGAGCCATACAGGTTCAGCGAGACGGCACAGGAAGCCATGCGGAAGGCTCTCGCCCTGCGCTACGCGCTGCTGCCCTTCCTCTACTCGCTGTTCCACCGGGCCCACGTCCTAGGCGAGACTGTGGCCCGGCCCCTCTTCCTGGAGTGAGTGCCTGGGGTCGGGGAGTGAGTGCCTACGGGCTGACCAGCAGCCTGGTGGCACCAGCACGGCCCCGTCCTGCTGCGGGGGGCGGGGGGACGACCCCAGACCGAGGGAGCCAGTGCGGCTGAGGGAGGCAAGGCAGAAACCTAGGCCCTCCCTACTGGGGGGCCCTTTGCACCCCCACTTTCCACCTGTGAGATTGCAGCTCAGGGCTGGGGGCATTCCAGGTACCTAAAAACCCAGGGTGAAGGACATCGAGTATAGACCAGGCCAACCAGATGGTAAAGCAAGTTATAAAACCATCTCGGGGCTGGCTTACAGGAAAAAGGACCTTGGAAAAAACCCAACTGATGTCCCTCAAGTAGGACTCAGATACGTAAAAGGTGCCCTGCAGTGAAACGCCGTCTCCAGTCCGTGGGTCAGGAGTCCCACATAGTGCGAATTTGTTAGCTCTTTGCAAAAACCCATTTTTCCCCTCACACTGTGCAAACGTAAGTTCTAGACGGATTACATACCCAAATGTCAAAGGTTAAGTTCTAGAAAGTTCCATGGGAACACAGAAGCGAATGTCCCTCATTGCTCTGGCAGAAGGGGGCTTTCTCAGCCTCAGAAGCAAAAGACAAGGGGGAGGGGGTTGAATTTAGGGAAAAACGCGATACGCCTCTGAACAGAAACAGAGACCGCTATGACTTCCCCCACGGCAGAACTGTGAAGGCAAACCAGCTAGGGTCGTCAGCGTCCCAAACTCACGTGAGAGACGCAGACTGGTCGGCAGGACCAGGACTAGCCAGCAGCAGACCAGCGGTCGGCAGAGTTAGCCATGCGGGAGCCGCGGTCGGCGCCCTGCCTGGAGCATGCGGCCGGGGAGATGGCCTGCCCCCTCCTACACCGAGCTCCGGCAGCTGGAACCGGCCTCCCCACGTCCCACCCAGTCCTCTGGCTGCTCGTGCTTCCCTGAGAACCCCCTGAGCACACTGACCTCAGAGGTCACCAGGCCCA
>NW_023248689.1:0-4912 GCF_002007445.2 Ailuropoda melanoleuca | reverse complement strand
CTGGCTGTCTCTCTCTCTGTCAAATAAATAAATAAAATCTTTAAAAAAAAAAAAGAAGAAAGAAATAGTTTATAGTAATATAGTAGAATATCTAAAAACTCAAAAGAACCATGTAAAAAATTATCATAAGCAATAAGAGATTTCAGTAAGGTGGTTGGTGCTAAGTCAATATACCAAAATAATATATATTGTATATATATTATATTTATAAAAAGCTTGTTAGGAAGGATAATGAAGAAATGTTTTATTTACTATAGCCACACAATCATACCTGTGAATAATCTAAATAAAAAATATAGCAGCTTTTTATAAAGAGGTACTCATAATGTTACTAAAGGATCCAAAATGAGACTTGAATTTTTAGAAAGGAATGCCTTCTTGTTGGATAGACAGACTTACTGTTAGAAGAATCTCAGCAAATCCTAAATCAATGTGCAAGTGGTGCCTGCAGGGTACCAGTAGGATAGTCTTCATGAGTGCTAGACAAACTGATTCTAAACTTCATGTGGGTAAATGAATGTTTAAAATCAGCTAGGAAATTTTTGAAAAGAAAACATAATCAGGTGGAACTGAATACCTAATGATACTCAAGCATATTATGAAACATTATAAATCCTAATGATTAAAGTAATGCAGTACTGATTCATAAATAGAATAATAACAAATAAAAAAGAGTCCAGATATAAATGCAAATACGTATGGGTATTTAGTACATGATAAAAATGTCATTTTATATCAGTGGAGAAAAGGTAGATTAATAATGGTGCTGGGCAATTGGTCAGGCACATTAAAAAAAATAAACTACACAACTTCATTTCTCATACCATAATTTCGATTGAAACAAATAATTAAATTAGGAATATGAAAGAAGAAAGAGGAAGCAAAAGAAGAAAACTATAAATTATTAGAAGAAAATTTGATATTCCTTTTTTATATTTAAAAAATAATTTTGAGATGGAAAAGACCTCTATAAATATTAAATAAAAATCACAAGAACTGAGACCACGGGCATCAATATAATTAATTGTTAGGTTGAAAACTAAGACTACCTGTGTCAACATAATTTAACTGTTCCATGAAATTCTCCTTCAAGAAGATAAGACTAAAAATCAATAAATAACTTCACTGTTTACTTTTGGAAATTCTTGCAAATCAATCCATCTGGACAAACAGTTTACATACATACCTAGATGAACAGCTTACTTAGCAGGGCAATAATTTGTTCACAAAGACCTGCTTCAATAATATTCTTGCTTTGCTGTATATCGTTATGAACTTTGCCCAGTTCCGATCAGTGCTCCTCCTAGAAAAACGTTACTTAAGTAATTTGAGTATAGACTAAAATACCCTCTGAATATGATTTCCTGACATCCTCCTTTTGCGAGAGCACCAAGTTTTCTCAAGGTCATATTTTCCTTCGCTATAGTAAATTTATTAAATTCAGCTTTGTCTGATCATGAATTTTTTCTGGTAGTCCATCATGGACGGCTGATGACCCAAAGCCATTTAAAAACTTGAAATGGAAAGCAACAGACAAAATCAAAAGGAAAGTGATAAAGTGGGGCAGTGTTTTGAATACTCATCATAGACAAAATGCTATTTACCTAAATATTGAAGCCCTAACAAACTGATGAGTAAAAAAAAAAAAAAGAATTGGGTAAGGGTTATATGCATAAAAAAAGTTCACATTCAATGAAAAAAGCTTTAAAATACATGAAAATAAGCTCAACATAAATTATATTCCCATAAATGCATATTAAAACTGTAAGGAAATTCTATTTTTCACTTTTCAGATTGGCCAAGATTAAAAAGTAGTGTAGCTGTGGGGAGACAGCATTGTTGTGGAGTTATCTGGGTACAGCTCCTATGGAAAGCAGCATAGCAATAGGTATATGATTTTAAATACATATGGGCTTTGATCAAAGAATTCTACTTCCAAGAATCTGTCTTCCAGATATACTCCCATAAGTGGAAAAATATATATGTATGAGGTTACTCATTTTGGCTATTTCTGGAAATAGCAAATGATTAAAACCTTTAAAATATCCATCATATGGTACAATAAAAAGTGACATATTTGAAGGCAGCTATTGTAAATAGTAAGATATGTCCTAATGTCCAAGGTATGTTAAATTAAAAAATGATTACCCAGGAGTATGATTTTTATGCAGTGATTTTAGCAAGAAAGCATATAGATATGTTATTCAAAAGATCTCTGTAAAAGCTCTTGTTACTGAAGTTAACTAAATGGTTTGGAGACAGAAGTAGCTTCCACTGCAAACTCTTTTGAACTCTTTGTCCAGAAATGTGCATTTATTATTAACCCTCCCTTCATCCTAATGAAATTGCAAAAGGGAGCTTTTTCACTAAAAACTCTGTAAGGCGTCGGAACATTGAATAGTTTCACTTTGGAACTTTAATGGAATACAATAAACTTGAAGGGGAACAAGAGATCTTTTTTCTACTTCTGCATGGTGGACAGAGGGCACAAGCACATTGAATGTGCAGAGAAGGGAGGCTACTCCCAGTGAGCACATTCGCAGCAGGGTGTCAGTGCCCAGATGGAGACTGATGGGCTCATGGGGCTGGATGCACTGGTAGGGTAGCTTTATATAGGCATCCAAAAATGTATTGGTGGATTTCTGTGGATCCCAGAAAAGACAGATCTCAGCAGTAAAATGGTAAGAAGGTGACTTCACCCTGATGCTATAAAGACTGTTTATGAACGTGTGGAATCCCTCTACCCTACCTCTGGGTAACCCCTGAAACTGGGGAGATGTGGCAGGAGACTGGAGGTTTTGCAAAAGCAAGTTGAAGTATGGTATTAATGCTTGTGTTACTAAACATTAGTGTGGTCTGGGGATAGAGGGTCATGGTAGGGCACACAGAGTAACAAATTATAATTATTTTCAAGTTAAGTTTTTAACAGTAGAAAAATGTATGTCAGACTTACCGAAGAGCTCGTGCTTGGGGCCAAGTCCTTAGATATGAGGGGATTTTTAATACAATTAATAAAAAATGTCTCCTACAGGCAAAGGAAGAACAAGATAAACTTAAGGATATTATTGTTTCTAAGCCAAATGCTCAGGATTGAGTTCCACACAAGTTGTTTCTGAATAACTCCCCTTCACTGAAGAAGGAATGACTAGTAGTAGGAGTTATAGGAAATAAACAGATGGCATTTAAATATTTTATCAGTTCCCTACTCCCTCCTACTTATTCAACTTTATTTTACTTTTATCTTCACTATTTTACCAACCCCAATGCTCCTTGCTTCAGTCATACTATTCTTCTGAGTCCTTGTTCAAAGTCATTTTGCCCTAGGAGTGTGGCTGCCAATAGCCACTGGAGCCCTTCTTCCCAGTAAGTGCCGCTCGCTGGAGATCCAGAACAAGGAGCTGGAAGAGTGTCTTCAAAGCTGCCCAGCTCCACAGGAGCAGCACATTTCTCCACCGTCCCTTCCCACCTCCAGTCTGCATAATATCAGGGCTTAAAATAAACAGTACCCTAGGAAGATTATTAGTTTAGAAAATCAAACAATAAACAACTTGAAATTAATTAATTCCCTATCAGGTAAACACTACCTTAAGGTTGAAGCATAACATGAAGAATCAGATGGAGTGATAATTTCAGCCTGTAGTTAATTTTGTTTTTCTAAATTCAGCATTTATTGGCTCTACCACTCTTGAAATTAAAGGCAAACGAGTGCTCTTAATTTTTTGTTGTTTTGTATTTGCTTGATATGTATTTGTGACTTATTTCTCATGCCAGTTTTCTGTGGAAATCTACAAACCTTTTGAACTAACAAGATTAAATTTTTCTATTAAAGTGTATTGTATTGAAAAAATGCTTTTATGCAGAAAGTAGGAGAATAACACTTCTTATTGGTAAATTCTGACCTAATCAATGCTTTATTAAGTGGTCTCCGTTCATCATAGACACTGCATTAATGGTGGATCTATGTCCTGATTTGAAACACATACCTCCTGAACTGGATTGAATAGTGTTCCCGAAAACTCATTGCCCAGAACCTCAGAATTTGACCTTATTTGGAAATGAGAGGGTCATGGGAAGATATACTGACAAGAAAGTCATATGACCATGGAGGCAGAGATTGGTGATATGTATGTAAGACAAAGAACACAAGCAACCATCACATGCAAGGACAGAATCACGAGACAGTTTCTGTCTCACAGTCTTCAGAAAAAACTAACCCTGTCAACACCTTGAATTCAGACTTCTGGTGTCCAAACTGTGAGGGAATAAATTTCTGTTTTAAGTGACCTGATTTTGTGTTGCTTTGTTACAGCACCCCTGAGAAACTAATACAGATGGTGGTACCAGGGAGATGGGTGCTGCTGTAACAAAATACTGAAAACTGTGGAAGTGGCTTTGGATTTGGGTAATGGGTAGAGTAACTTTTACAGGAAGCCTATATTATCTTGAAGAGAAGATTGGGAGAAATATGGATGTTGAAAGTAGTTCTGGGGGCATCTGGGTGGCTTAGTCGTTAAGTGCCTGCCTTCAGCTCAGGGTGTGATCCCAGCATTCTGGGATCGAGCCCCGCGTCAGGCTCCTCCATTGGAAGCCTGCTTCTTCCTCTCCCCCTCCCCCTGCTTGTGTTCCCTCCCTTGCTGGCTGTCTCTCTCTCTGTCAAATGAATAAATAAAATCTTTAAAAAAAAAAAAGAAGGCACAGATGAAAGTGAAGAGAATGGTAGAGAAAGTTTCTATCATCTTAGAGAATACATGAACAGAATGCTCATCATAAAGAGAATGCTGGTCGATGTATGGATGTAACAGGTGCTGTAGTGAGTTTTCAGAAGGAAAACTGAATGCTCAAAATCAATGCTCAGAAATCAGTTGCATTTCTATACATGAACAATGAGACCGAAGAAAGAGAAATTAGGGGG
>NW_023248688.1:0-4905 GCF_002007445.2 Ailuropoda melanoleuca | reverse complement strand
GCTTGTGTTCTCTCTCACTGGCTGTCTCTATCTCTGTCAAATAAATAAATAAAATCTTTAAAAAAAAAAAAGAAGAAGGGGAAATTGACTTTTTGATTCTTAATTGGCCATCTATTAGGCACTATTTTGTTTTGTTGCTGCCATTTCTGTTCACTTATTTTTTATTATTATATTCAGCTAGCCAATATATAGTACATCGTTAGTTTTTGATGTAGTGTTCAACGATTCATTAGTTGCGTATAACACCCAGCACTCATCACAACACGTGCCCAACCTGCCTCTATGTTACTGCAGCAAAGGAAAGAACAATGAGGAGAGATGAAAAGCTACATGGTAGAGAACTGCCAAGGGCAAAAGAAGGGCTGCCTTCTTATATCCCCAGTTTCCATGAGATCAAGTTACATAGATAGACTCAGGAAATGGGGGGCAGGGTGGATATGTTATCTGGTTTTGTCCAAAACCTTCAAACTAATCATGAAAACAGATTTGAGCATTAGAGTAATATATTAAGACACTAACAACTGAGAGATGCCCAGATGGCATAGTCTAGCCTAGCAAAGGGCCATCAATGCCTATGGGGACTACTTGGGTGTGAGCCCTTCTGCAGTGAGTCCTTCTGAAGCTCTCACCATAGATACTGAGTCTCTATACAATAAGCTAGAATGGCAGACACACAGACCAAACCTGACACAGGCAGACAAATAAGGGTATCACTGCCTTACCTACCCAGACTCCTGCCCAACATTAGGATAATAACTGCCTAGAAGAAGGAATGGAGAAGTGAAAATACATTGCAAGCCACTGGAGCCATGGTCAACATTGGGCAAAAAAAGCAGGGTCTTAGTTTTTGAGACTGAAAGTATAAAATTAGTTGGTCAGAGTCTTACCAAACCAGAATGAGGTGGTTTAAAAGATAGAAGTGACAGAAACATTATTGTATTATACTGTGACATAATTAATATAAATGCATTTCCAGCATAGAAAGGGATGTCAGTGGTTGATACCAGAGAGCTGGAGGTTCTTGTTAATATAAAATTATTTCATTTTACTCCCAAATGAGATGACATCCTTATATTAATCACTAGAGCTAAATCAGAAACATATACATAGGTATAGGTGCACATGTGTGTGTGCACGTGTGCACGCGTGTGTGTGTGTCACAGAAAAATGTGTCCAAACAGCAAGATAAGTAAAAAATATAGAATTCCCAGAAAAGAATGTAAGGACATTTGGGAAAAATGCAATGGTCTAGCACATAGGTCATGAAGTCTCAGAAGAAAAGAAGAGAGAGAATGAGATGAAATTCATAAATTTTCCAAAAGTTATTTAAAAAAATCAAACCAGAAATTCAGGAAGCACCAGGAAACCCAAGCAATATAAATACAAATAAAATCATATATAAGCATAGATAACGAATTTTCTAAAAAACAAAACCAAGATGTAAAAAAACAAAAGCACACAGAAAATGAACATTGACTGTATAAAAATAATGTTATGTGAGATTTTTAGAATTTAAAAAATTGCCACTCTAAACCACAAGGCAGATTGGAAGTGTTCTAACACATTACACTCTGAGAAATGGTGAAAGAGTCAATTGAGATTAAATATTAACAAGACAATATTCATGCCGTAATCTCTAAAAGAACCACAGAGAAAATGGAAGAGACAGTAGAGCTAACAAAGGATAGGTAAGAAAACTGAAGAAAAAGCAAAAACAATCACAAATGATTCAACAATAGGGATAAAAGTGAATGTAAAACTAGTGGAACAAATAGAAAATGAGTAATGAGAAGGGAGATTTAGATACAAACGTATGGCAAGATATATGAAAGAGAAATAGCATAAATTATGCAGCTAACCAAGACTGTCACACTGGATAAAAACAAATGCAAATTTCAAACCACTTCCAAAAGCCACATCGTAAATATCAGGACACACAAAGCTTAAAAGAAAATACATGGAAAGAGATATGCCATTTAGCAATAACCAAAAATAAAAGGTACTGTAACTGTAATTACAGTAAAATGAAACAAAATAAATTTTTGGCAAGGAGCATGACAGAGATATGGTGGAAAAATTCATAATGATAAAAAGTGTCAATCCATAAGTGTGACAGGACAATTCTAAATTTACCTGCTACTACTAAAACATAATTTATAAAGCAAAAATATCGATAAAACCCAAGGAGAAACAGAAAATCCATAACTATAACAGATTAAAAAATACCCATCTCAATTGATAGAATATTCACATAAAAATCGGTAAGATTATGGAAGATCTGAAAACATAATTAACAAATTTGGTCTAAAATACTCATTCTTTTCAAATTGTGCATAGCACATTTACCAAAAATGACATTATTTATTTTAGGCCATAAGGCAAATTTCAACACATGTTAAAGTGATAAAATAATTTAAAGTATGTTTTCTGACCACAGTGAATTTAAGCTAGAAATCAATATAATTTTTCTTAAAAAAGAGAACCAGTAAATCCACAAATGTTTGGGAATTATGCAATGTATTTCCAAATGACCTATCAGTAAAACAGGTAAATCATCGATGATAAATGACCTATCAATAGATAGATCTCTATAGAAATTAGAATGCCTTTTGAATTGAATGATAATGAAAATACAGCATATCAAATGATATACAAATAGTAATAAGAAAATATTTGCAAGCTACGTAACAAAGGATTAAACTATAGAAGTTACTTAGAGCTCTAACAAGTCAACAAAAAAGACAATCTAATAAATAGAGAAAAAGTTAAAAAAATTATCAAGAAATTAACTGAAGAACTACAAATGGTTAATGAATATTTGAATAGGTCAACCTCATTTACAGAGAAGCACACATTGAAACAATGGAAATACAGTTTTGATCATCAGCTTTTCAAAAAAGTAAACCAATTGATAATATTGAATAAACTGGAATTAAAACCTAGGCTGACCCCATACATCCTTTTAACTGCCACAAACATTGTTTCAGTGAATCAATCCTTACAGTAGCTATGAACAATATTCGTATGCACACTTCTATCCCACCGGCTGGAGCACAGCATCACCATTGGTGCTTCTTTGCCCAGCTCCTTCCTACTCGACCGCAAGCCCCTGGAGTGAACGAATTATGCAGCATGTATCATACAACCTGAGAGCAATCCTTCCTTGGCTCATAACAGGTATAACAACAACAGGGGTGCCTGGATGGCACAGTTGGTTAAGTGTCCAACTCCTGGTTTCAGCTCAGGTCAAGATCTCAGGGTCATGAGATCAAGCCCCATGCTGAGCGCGGAGTCTGCCTGAGCTTCTCTCTACCTCTGCCTCTGCCTCCCCCCTGCTCGTGCTCTCTTTCTCTCTCTAATAAATAAATCTTTAAAAAATAACAAAAACAACAATAATAATGTTCAGTTGATTAGTGCTTAGTTTGCACTAACCGAAATGCAACAATCTGATCAAAGGAAATACCTATTTTGCTTTTTCTTCTGCTTGGGTTGAAATGATACCTTCAATTTTACGCATTACAGTTTTTGTGGAATTTTTAACAAGAGGAACATGACCAAAGGAGGGCTCCACAGAATATTGTAGACTGCTTATTGAAAAAGAGCTGGGGATGCTTACCTTCAAGCAGAACACAGAGGGCCATATTAGCTATCTAAACAGGTTAGCAAGAGTACCAGAGGGAAGGATAGGTGAGATTTGACCCTGTAACTCCAGAAGGAAGAATTATGAGAAAAAGATGTGAGCTTCAGAGAGAGAACATAATGACATATTATTTAATAATTAGTGATGTTTGAACATGAAAATATTGTCACAGGCAACACTGTGCTCTCGCAAGCTACATGGCCAGATAACCACCTTTCAGGAATTTTGACTAAGAGAGTAGATATCCAGAAACATCTCTTCCCACATTGATATGCTATGATTTTAAATTTGGGAGAATATCTAAATAAGAGTATCGAGAGCCACATTAGTAGAGGAAGAGAAAAGGCAGGATAAGAACCCTTAATTCATTTGTTTATTTATACTAACAACATATACATACTGAGCCTATACTATGTGCCAGGCGCTGCTTTAAATTTTAGGGCATGCATCAGGGAACAAGACAGACAAAGATCACTGTTATGGGATACAGTGATAAATAACATGATAAATAAGTGTATTCATATGTGTTTCAGTTAGGATCTCAGATAGAAAATAAATGACATACTTAATGAAAAGTTTAATAAAAAAACTACTTAAAATAAAAGTTAAGGTCAAGGTTCAGGGAAGCCAACAAGCGGTAGTGCATAATCCCAGGGCTAACAACTTCAGGGAGGTGTTATACCAGCAGGCCTGATGGAATCAGCGAAGGGCACAGTTACCAAACTCATAAAGGGCCATATGGCAGGAGTTACAGATTTCAGTAGAGCAAAGCAGCCAATGGACGGAGACACAGCAGGGAAGAAGCTGGGGAAATAAATACCCCGCCTCATTGCCTTTTGACCTCTGATCTAGTGCTGCTGCCTCCTGTTGATGACATACAACTGAAACCCAAAGGACCAGGGAACCTGCTGATACAGTTCATACATTTCATCACCCCAGGGCACAGAGCAGGGTGGAGAATGGCCCTGAGGGAGCCATTGAAAAACAGCCAGGATGGCATGTTAGAAGGTAGTTAGTATGGAAAGGAGTAATAAGAATGACAGAGTAGGGGAAGGGGGATAAGGAGCACAGGGATCAGGAGAGGGTATTGCACAATAAAGTGGTCAGAGTAGACAGAAGTGAGAAGGTATCGTTTGAACTAAGACTTGAAAGAGATAGGGAAGTTAGCCGGGTGAATATCTGGGTGGAAAGCGCTCCAGGAAGAAGATATGGTTGGTGCATGGCAGATGTGTTCAAAAAAAAAAAAAAAAAAAAAAAAAAAAGAA
>NW_023248687.1:0-4904 GCF_002007445.2 Ailuropoda melanoleuca | reverse complement strand
AGAGAGTGGTCAAGTTTCATTCTTTTGCATATAGCTGTCCAATTTTCCCAGCACCATTTATTGAAGAGATTTTTTTCCACTGGATGTTTTCCTTGATTTTAAGCAACCCTGACTTATTTTAGGGTTCTCCAGAGAAAGAACCAATAGGATATGCGTGCATTAGAAATACATACTCTACGAAACAGAGGGTTGCTGGAGGGGGGAGGGGTAACTGGGTGATGGGCTTTAAGGACACTTGATGTTATGAGCACTGGGTGTTGTGTACAACTGATGAATCACTAAATTCTCCTGAATCTAGTAATGCTGTATATGTTAACTAAATTTAAAGAGATGAGATTTATTAAAGAATCGGCTCAGACCATTATGGAGGCTGAAGAGTCCCAAGGTCAGGCATCATAAATTGCAGACCCAGGAGAAACAACGGTTTCCAGTCCAGAGGCTGGTAGGCTTGACACCCAAAAACGGCTGTTTGGGTTTGAGTCCCCTTGAGGAAAAACTCACGTCCCAGTTTGAATACAGAAGGAATTTTCTTACTTGGTGCAGGTGGGTCAGTCTGTTCTATTCAGGCCTTCAGATGCTTGAAGGAGTATCACTCACGTTGTGGAATGCAGTCAGTGCTACTGATTTAAGTGCTTGTTTTTTAATTCAGTTAGCCGACGTATAGATCATTAGTTTCTGATATAGAGTTCAGTAATTGACCAGTTCCATATAATACCCAGTGCTCATCCCATCACATGCCCTTCTTGATGCCCGTCACCCAGTTACCCCATCCCCCCACCCACCTCCCCTCCAACAACCCTGTTTCCTATAGTTGAGTCTTTCATGGTTTGTGTCCCTCTGATTTCCCATTGTTTCCCCTCCCACCCCCATGATCCTCTGCATTATTTCTTATATTCCACCTATTAGTGAAACCATATGATAATCGTCTTTCTGATTGATTTCATTCAGCATAATACCCTCCAGTTCTATCCATTCAATGTAAATGGTAAGATTTCATCCTTTTGATGGCGGAGGGGGATGATGATGATGATGATGTGACATCATGTCTCTATCCATTCATCTGTCGATGGACATCTAGGCTCCTTCCACAGTTTGGCAATTGAGGATGTTGCTGCTATGAACCTTGGGATACAGGTGCCCCTTCTTTTCACTACTTTTGTATCTTTGGGGTAAATCCCTAGTAATGCAATTGCTGGGTGGGTCATAGGGTAGCTCTATTTTTAACTTCTTGAGGAAACTCCATACTGTTTTGCAGGGTGGCTGTACCAGCTTGCATTCCCACCAAAAGTGAAGTGCTTTCTTCATCC
The DNA here is from genome assembly GCF_002007445.2 of Ailuropoda melanoleuca. Classification (NCBI taxonomy): domain Eukaryota; kingdom Metazoa; phylum Chordata; class Mammalia; order Carnivora; family Ursidae; genus Ailuropoda; species Ailuropoda melanoleuca. The sequence continues at coordinate 3,597 of NW_023248687.1, read as the reverse complement.
GGAAATGCCCTCACACACCTAGAATTCTGTTGGACCAAATGTTTAGGAACTCCATGGCCAGCCAAGTTAACACACAAAATTAACTTTAGAAGCCACCTTTGACTTATCCCCCTTCTTCGTCCTCTGTCCAGTGTTACTGGATCCCCTAGAATTTGAGCCTTTAAGGACTCTGCGTTTAAATCCATGTTTTTGTTTGCTTTCCTTATCAGAGGTTTGATGGATGCCTTGTTAGATCTGAGTTTCTATTTGTCCATCTTCCAGATTTAATATTAATGGCTTTCTGCTCTCCTCCCATTTTTGTGGGTTTATATTTTTAAAATGTCTTTAGTACTGAGGATTTGTGGAGAGGATCTGCTATAGGACATTTCTTTCCACTGTTTTAACCCTAAAATGTGGCTTGGATAAGCAGCCTAATGTTTAAAGTACTGAGTGTTGTAGTGGTAGCTATGCTGTGCGCACCATCGATGTTGAACAGAATTTTAAGTAGGTATGTACATCCATGAACACAAACTTAAGAATTACATGTACCCATGTGTATGAATATTAATGCATTTGTCTGTAAAATGGGATAATATTCCTTTGTTGGTAGGTATTCTTGCAGTCTTTGCCTTGTGGGGAAGGCTAAACTGCCATAAGAAAAAGGTGTTTGAATACTTAGAAATCTTAAAACTCCTATTAAGCAATGTTAAACTGTATTTTGTTTTTCAACCAGAATTGGAAAATTCCAGATGTACTAAACAGATCTATAAGGTACTTTGATAAATGAAACAATGGCTGTAGCCTGTTTGTAGCAGCAAGCTCACGCCCTCCGAAATCGTGGTTTTGCGGTGTTAGGAGTTGCGTGGTGTTCTTGGGTAAGCACTTGAGGTGTTTTGCTTTAGTGTGCTGCGGACTAACGTGGTCAAGCTTCTGCAGGGACAGCAGGCTTATAAGATTGAATATCTCAAGCACATAAGAAATTTCCTGCACTTCTTGGTGTTCTCTTAATTCGTTAGGCTGATTTCCTTTTCCAGAATCAAACTTAGACCACTTGCAGTGTGCTGTTTTCATCCCCTCCTTCTTACTGGCCACCTTGCCAGTGTTGTGCAAGAGTATTTCTGGTATGACTCCTTTTTGGAAATGACTTGATTAAATTATAGACTTACTCTGAATCCCTTGACTACTGTCAAAACATATTTGTGTCAAGGTTTCAATCCCTGTCATAATTTGAGAAGCCTTGATTAGTTCACTTTGAAGACTTTTTATAAAGAGAGCCTTTCTTAGCATCTTGATCCTTCTAGATCATTTATAATAAGACTAATGTATCAGAACTTTGTCTTAATGAGCATACAGTTGGTGTTACTTTCCATCACCTATTTATACTCTAAAATGTACTTTTAGTAACTTATTTCTCTAATTTTTACTCCAATAGTAAAAGGTAAAACTAATAACATTATTACTGATAAATTTACAGAATCTTGATGGGCGTAATATGTGCTAATGCATTTGAGTGTGCATTATATAAGTCCTGAAACATAAAATTACAAAGTAATGAAAAAATTCTTTAACATTTTTATTTTTTTAAAGATTTTATTTATTCATTTGAGAGAGGGAACACGGAGAGTGGGAGAGGAAGAAGCAGGCTCATAGCAGGGGAGCCTGACGTGGGGCTCGATCCCAGAACGCCGGGATCACGCCCTGAGCCAAAGGCAGATTCTTAACGACTGAGCCACCCAGGCACCCCACAAAATTCTACGCCTCATACTATTACCCTGTGTGTTAACTGGAATCTAAAGAGTTGAAGAATAATAAAGCCAGAAAAATAGAAAAAGACAAAAGACATACCAACTCAACATCTAAATTAAGATAGCAAGACCATTAAGAAACCTGTGTGCTTCTTCCAAAACCCGGTCTGTCTGATGTGGAGGGGAAGTGCTTTCCAGGATTGTTCTCAGTTCTATCAACGCGGAAACATCCTATTTAGTTTTTCCACCTTTGATCTTGTGTAAATGACATTAGGCTAGGTGTAGTCTGAATTTTATTTTCCACTCCACAACATCCTCAGATTTATCGTCTCCTGTACAGCTGTACTCGGTTTACTTCCAGGGCTGTCTATACTGTGTGAATGCACATCATATTTTATCATTCTTCTGTCAATGGAGGTTTTCCCTGTGTACAGTCTTGGACTGTTATCAGCCACGTGGCCATGAGCATTCCTGAGCATCTGCTCATGTGGGACCTTCTCTCTGGAAGGGACATCACTGGAGCGTACCATGTGTGCATGTTTGAGGTTAGATTATTACAAATTCTTGAGACTTCTGCCCAAAACTTCATCAATAAGTAAGAACATTAATTGGCTTTCTATTTTTGCCAAATGAAGAGCTAAAAGCACATTGTTTATTTTGAACTGGCCATTATAAGAGGTTAAACAGCCTCCTGTTGCTCCTTCACGTGTTTTAAGCGGGTATTTTGCCTTCCCCACCCCCACCCCCCGTACTGATCTATGTGCTATCTTCAAGTTAGTACGATTTGTTTAAAGTGTGAAAATCCTCTTCCCCGGTTGGTACGTCACGTTTTGCTCTTTTGTTTGGGGGAGTGGAGGATCTTCACGGTATCAAGGTGTGTTAAAATCTCTGTATTAGGGTTAATGCATTCTGGGTGGTCTCAAATTTATTCCCAAGGGTCATGATGAAATTAATATCCTTACGCAGTTTTTAAAACTTCCCTTTCATATGTCTTTACCTGACGGCGATTTTAGAAATGATTTGGAATTGACACCCAGTTTAATGTTTTCGTAGAGATGATCCCTGCTCTCAAGAGCACGGTCGTTCAGCCTTCGCTGACGGAGAGCCGCACCCCCGGCATACGTTCAGGCCTCACGTATGAGAGTTTCTGAGCTGTTCAGTTTCGTTCTTCAGTGTTTCTATGCCTATCGTTGTTATGGCTAGTTCTGGTCTTTTCGTTTTCTGGTGACCTTGTATTTTTTTCTAATTCAGTGATAACGTTAGTCAACAGTTTTCTGCATTTCTCAGAGCTCATCAAGTTTACTTTCAAACCCCCTTCCCCCCCCCCATTTCCCATGTACCTCCCCTCTGGCAACCACAAGGTCTGTGTATGTGAGTCTGGTCTTTGTGTTTGTCTCTTTTATTTTTCTTAAATTTCACAAATGAGTGAAATCATATGGTATTTGTCTCTAACTTATTTAACTTAGCATTATCCCTTCTAGGTCCATCCATATTGCAAATGGTGAAACGGCATTCTTTTTTTATGGCTGAGTGATACTCCATTGAATATATGTATTACGTGCATCCACATAGAATGGATATCTTCTATGTCCATTAACTTACGGATGGATACTTGTGTTTCCATATCTTTGCTATTGTAAACATTGTGGTAAACATAGAGGTATGCATGGCTTTCCAAATTGGTGCTTTCCTTCCTTTGGGTAAATGCCCAGTACTCGAGTAACTGGATCCTACGGTATTCCTAGGCTTGCTTTTTCAAGGAACCTCGCTGTTTTCCACAGTGGCCTCACCAGTCTACATTTCCACCAGGGTGCATGAGGGCTCCCTTTTCTCCATTCTTGCCAACACTTGCTGGGTTGTTTTTTTTTTTTTT
>NW_023248686.1:0-1356 GCF_002007445.2 Ailuropoda melanoleuca | reverse complement strand
TAAAAAAATAAAATAAAATAAAAATAAATAAATAAAATGGAGACACCAGGCTTCAAGATCCTCTGATCAGATAAATCCATTTAAGTCACAAAGATGGGGGGGGGAGGTTAAGATGGCGGAGGAGTAGGGGACCCNCCTTTTTCAGCCGGTCCCCTGAGTTGAGCTGGATAGGTACCAGACCAGCAGGAATATCCACGGAATCAGCCTGAGACGCAGGAAGATACATCTGGATCTCTACAAATGAACATCTCCAGCGCTGAGTATCGAGGTACGAAGCGGGGAGCCGTGAAACCGCGCACAGATATCGGAAGCTAAACAGAAGGGGGAGGGAGCCGCCGTGTCAGGGCGCCGGGAAGCGGTAGCCACCTGCAAGGGGGAGCGACAGACCGCGGACCCGCACGCTTGAGACAGCAGACTGAGAACGGGAGCTCCGGGAGCGCACGCGGGACGGTTGGCGGTTGGCGGCCACCTGCACGGGGGAGCAGGCGGACTCGCGGACGGCACCCGCGAGACAACAGACTTAGAACGCGAGCTCCAGGAGCGCGCGCGCAGGGCGGCTGGCGGGCCACCTGCACCGGGGAGCGGGCGGACCGCGGACCCGCACTCTGGAAACGGCAGACTGAGTCCGTGAGCCGGGAGCGTGCACCACCAAGCATCTCACGGAGCTCCGGAGCTCCGGTGTGCTCACTGGATCGAGGCTGAGACCGGGAGCTCCGGGAGCGTCCGCGGGGCGGCTGGCGGCTGGAGGGCCACCTGCACGGGGGAGCAGGCGGACTCGCGGTCAGCACCCGCGAGACACCAGACTGAGACGGGGAGCTCCGGGGGCCCGCACGGGGCAGCTGGCGACTGGCAGGGTTGGAAACACAAAGGACAGAGACGTGCCGGCCCTGGAAGTGAGGGCTGGGACGCCGGGTGTGGGGCGCACAGCCCGGGATGCTGCAGGGTTGAGCAGCACCAACAGAAACAGAGTTAAAGTGGCCAGAACATCAGTGGAGAACGATCCGCGATCCCTCTGTTCTGAGACAGAGGCTGAATTTCAGCCGCTGCTGCTCTCTCAGAAGAGGCATAGCAAACCGCCAGGGAAAGNCTCTCAGAAGAGGCATAGCAAACCGCCAGGGAAAGCCGCCAGAGAACAAAAGCCCGGAAATACCGGCTCACAGGGTGCCCATCCCCATCCCCCCTCGCAGGGGACACGGAGACTCTACCCAAAAAGGGTTTTCTGAGTACCCGCAGGCAGGCCCCTCCCCCAGAAGGCAGGTTGAAAAATCAAGAAACCCACAACCCAGAGCACCTGAGTGGCGCAGTCACCAAGCACCTGTCTTTGGATTAGGGTGTGATCACAACGTTCCGGAAAGG
>NW_023248685.1:0-4892 GCF_002007445.2 Ailuropoda melanoleuca | reverse complement strand
CAGCGGGCCGGCCAGCCCCCACCGCGCGGCGGGAGCGGGAACTGCGGCGCGGCCCTCGCCCGCCGGCCCTGCCGCGGCCCCGGCCGGCGGGCCTCTCCACTCCAGCACCGGCCCGACCTGCGCGGAGCATCACCCGGTGCAGGGGGGAATCCGGCGTCCTTCCCGTGGCCGCCCAGGGTCAGGTCACAGAATGGGCAGCGGAGTGGCCGATTCCCTAGAGGAGCTGTGGCAGGAGAGGAATGTTTGGAGGGGAATGCCACCGGAGATCCAGGAAGATCCATCCCCACGGGACAGGAGCCTTCCACAGGCAGAGAAGAGCAAGAGTGGGGGCAAAGGTTGGAGTGGTGAGGCCCCAGCGGCCAAGGTGGGATACCTGCCCAAGGCTTCAGCTCCCCACGGAGGATAGTTGTTTCTCAAAGGAAAGGGGGGGGTGGCCCCTCTGCTTCCAGTGGTGTTTGATGACCTGCGAGGAAATCCAGAGGTCACAAAAGAAATGTGACTTGCCTTTCTTGAGTTTGCATGAGAGCACATAAATACATCAAATTAAAATTTTAAAGATGGATAGCTTATGGGACCTATCATACAAAATCCCCATGCACTTAAAGCTGGAACAGGAGACTCCCATTCTGTGCGAGCTGCGGAGGGCTGCTTGGGGATGTGTCCTCAGGTCCGGGAAAACCATTCTGGCCTCCAAATGCTGACAATGTGTCTGTGCACACAAGCAGGCAAAGGCCTGGGAAGTACTTGGAGGGGAAGGCTTTATTGGGAAGTGAGAGGAGGTCAGGTGGCCTTTTACCAAAGATCACTCTGGCTGCTCCAGTGGAGGGTAAAGACTTAGGGGACTGCTGCAGGGGGCAGGGAAGAGGGGAGCAGCCAGCCATGAGGACTGTTTTAAACTCAGGGCTCCCTGAAAGGTCCTGGGGACCCCCAAAGGGCCCCACCACTGTGAGAACTGCTGAATGAAGAATATGGTCACATGAATCACAGGCCTGGGTGCAGATCTAGCGCCTACTTTTTTTTTTTTTTTAACAGCTCTCATTTGGAGTTCAGATTCCTTTTCCTTTGCTCATCCAAAGAACCTACTGAGATGGGCAGGATTCATGCCCCTGTGACGTTCTGTAAGCTGAATCAGGACTCTCTAACAGGACACTTGGTCACATGTTAAATAATTCATTAAATGCAGGCAAACAAACACACGTACAGATATTATTTTGTTCTCTCAAGTCATTTTCCAACATACGAGCATAAGCAGAGTTATGGGAGATTAGAGCTAGTAGGACCCTGAGAATTCTAGTCCAATCCCTCATTTTAAAGTTGAAGTTACAGTCCAGAAATTCACTTCAACTCAGTTCAACAAATATTGAGCACCTACGATGTAATGAGTAAAATCGAGCAGAGTAAGATGGTAGGGACTGATGTTGGGATGTTTAGGTAGGATGTCCAGAGAAAGTCTCTCTGAAAGGCGACTTTTGAGTTAAGGCCTGAAGTAAATGAGGAGACGATTCATGTGATGTTTCGGGGAGACGTTCTAGGTAGAGGAAATAGTAAGTGCAAAGGTCCTGAGGTCAGAGGATGCCTGGCATGGAGAAGAAACAGGAGACCATTGTGGCTGGGCCGTGGGGCATGAAAGGCAGTGGTGAGCAGTGGGAGGTGAGCTCAGAGGAGGGACGAGGCAGGTCCTGTAGGGCCCAGGAGGCCACTGAAAGAACTTGAGTTTTGTGAGTCAGATGGGAAGGCAGTAGAGGATTTTAAGCAGAGCCATCACATAGCCTGACTTAGAAATCAATGCCAGCCACTGCAGAGAGAGCAGCCCAGGGGCTGGGGCAGAGGCAGAGAGGTGAGTTAGGAGGCTCCTGCATTAATTCGGACGGAAGATGATACTGGCTGGGGTCAAGGATGATAACAGAGTAGATGTGAGGAGTGGTCACAGTCTAGAAACATTTCAAAGTAGAGTCTTCCTAAAAGGAACTCCCCCAGGTCACCCACAATCAGAAATGATGCGGCCGCGGCCTCAGCTCTCCTGACTCCCTGACCGACCCCTTAGTGCTTTGCATATATGATCTGTAAATCCTACCATGACTGGGAAAGGGGAGTCTATTAGTTTTACAGATGAAGACCCTGAAGTTGAGAAGGACAAAGAGACCTGCCCAAGGTCACATAGGTAGTAAGTGGCTGGCTCAGAACCACACCAGCCAGACTCCTCCAGAAACCCCTTTGCCCAGGCTCGAGGTATCACGACTGACCACCTCCTCCCTGGAAATCTCAGTCAACACCATCATGGGGTCAGCCTCAGGGGCGAACACGCCCAAAATCTCATGCCCTAAAATGTCCCCTTCGATGGTTCTTCCAGTTATGTGAAGTCCCCATCACTGAGGGGTGAGGCCTTATAGGCCACGGTCTATATGGAAACATGTGGAAAGTGATCTTTAAGTCTGGTGATGCTCAGGGTTCGAGGAGTTGCCCAGGGACCCCGAGGGGGGCAGAAAGTAGAGTGCCCAGGGCCAAGCCCTCTGAGCAGTGCTGTTGGGTGGTAAGGGTTGGCTCAGGGACAGGTCTGTTTCTTGGGACAAGCAAGAAATCTTTCTCAACTTTCTTGTTTTAGAGGAAAGAGTGTCCCCTGCTTCTTTCTGCTCAGGGGTCCAGGAGTATCCCGAACAGGAGGTAGGGCCTCTGACAATGTTAGCCGCCCTCACAGGCTCCAGGCAGTGGCCAAGCAGGTGGATGGGTGAGAAACGCCGTAAAGTGCTCACCCAGACATTGGTGACTCCCTGGAAGGCTTGCCCTGCTGCCTGGGGTGGGCCTGCGGGTCAGGATCTCACGAGACACAGGGATCATATGGGGACATTTCCTCCGCTCTCCTGCGTATAGATCATTGTGGGAGCACGCACCCTGCCCATCTCAGGGCCATGTGTTCTTTGGTTAGCAAAGAAAGGGAAACCTGAACATCAAAGTTGACCATGAACAAAAATACTATGTGCTAGGCCTGTACCCAGGCCTGTGGCTCATGTGTCTATATTCTTAACTCAACAGTTCTCATGGTTCTCGGGGGCCCACTGGGTGTCCCTAAGACCCCTTCAGGGGGTCCTGAGGTCAAACCTGTTTTCACAAAAACACTAAGATGTTACTTGCCCTTTTCACGCTCATCCTTGCAGGACCGTACAGGGGAATTTTCCAGAGGCTGCATGACATGCAACATGGCAAGAGACTGAATACAGAAGCAAACATAAGAATCTAGCTCTTGTCTGCTGAGCCAGACATTAAACAGGTTTGCAAAAGTGTAAAACACCCTTTTTTACTAATTTTTTTTGTTTTAAAAAAATCTAGTTATTTTTCATTAGAACGTGTTAATATGGGTTTATTACTGCTATTTTTTTAAAAAAGATTTTATTTATTTATTTGAGACAGAGACAGAGAGAGAGAGCAAGTGAGCAGGGGCAGGAGCTGAGGGGTAGGGGGAGGGACAAGCAGACTGCTGAGTCTAGAGCCCCTGGCAGGGCACAATCCCACAACCCTGAGTCAGACGCTTAACGACTGTGAAACTCAGGCGCCCCTATTATTGCTATTTTAAATGAAGTAATGCATGCTTTTAAAATTATCAGCTTGAGTTTCTAATAGAGTATAAACCAAGGGATACAACCCACACCAACATCCTGGGATCCTTGACCATTTCTAAGAGTGTAAAGGTGTGTAGCGTGTAAAGGAACAAACGTTCAGCCTGGCGGCTGCTGCTCCCACCCACAGGGCCTGGACCCTAGCCTGGCGTTTCTCCTCAGGGCACTCCAGGGGCCCACTGGGACAAGAAGGAAACTCAGGCAGGACACCATCACAGGGAGATGCATGCTGCGGCCGCCGCGACCTAGTTGACATTACCCCGTAGTAACACAGGGGGGCGCCCTTACCAATCAGCAGATTTGCCGAGCTGGATGCCGAGATTACCATTTAGCCTCTTGTCAGTGGTCACGTAATTTTTAACCTCTCTTGTGTTTCCCTTGCTCAGCGTGTGCTCCAACAAATTTTGCACTGCCTTGTGGATCACCTCTGCACTGGCAAATGGCCTTGCTCTGGCCCCTGGGGAGGGTGTCAGGAAGGCATGACACCATGCATACGACAGAGTCACCTGAAGTGGCTGATGAAACCCCCGCCTCCCGTTGGAAGTCCTGGGGAGGAGGGAAGGACAGTTTTACCACACGGAGCTCCCATAGAAGTCACAGTGCTATGGCACCCACCACCAGGCAGGACTGACATTGGACACCGCTGTGTCATGTTACAGGCTGTCTTTCTTTTTATTTTTATTTTTTAAATTTTTTCTTAATCTGTCCTATCATCTTTGTGATCACCCATACCTGAGACTGGTTTATAACAACTAATTAGATGTGGTCTTTGGAGGGGAGCAGCACCGGGAAGAGGGTTGGCAGAGGTTAGGAACCTGGCTTCCACACATGCCTCCTGAGTGTCCTGGTCCACTCATGGGTCCATCCTACTGAGCCAAGGTTCTTGACTTCCAGAAGGCTCCTACCTGGGTCAGAGGGCTGTTTATGGGTATCAGATGGCCCAACTATGCAATGGGCACCATCAACCGTAAGACACTAACATATGAAGTGTGCACGTTTATGGACTTCTCTCTCCCACTTTGGGAAGGGAGGGGCAATGACAGGTTTTTAGTAGGTAAAGGATATATCGTCTGTTTTGTGTCTTAGATTTTTTGGAGGATGTTTTGGAGGACAACACAGGTAAAGGGACAGAAATTAGGAGGCCATTATTAGAGGCAAGGGGAGAGAAGATGAAAGCCCTCCTGGAATGGAGGGGGAGGGAGGTGTGTGTTGAGAAACCTCAGAAGCAGAATGGAGCAGTCCTGGGAGCTGATTACATGGGACGGGGAGGTTCTAAGATAG
>NW_023248684.1:0-4890 GCF_002007445.2 Ailuropoda melanoleuca | reverse complement strand
CACACACACACACAGAACGCACCACATCCCACTCCAGCCTCTCCCCCGTGGGGCCCACCAACCCTTTTGGACAGACAGCTATGCACGCATGAGTCGTTTTGGGGTGCACGCAGAGTATCCCTTGTGTAAAATGTGCAGAGGTCCCTGCCCTTGAGGGCCACAGCCCCTTGAGCCCCCAGGGTGCACAGAGGCAGGGTCACCAGCCCTGGCCCCTGGCTGTGAGCACCATGCCTGGCCATGCCGGGCCCTTGCAAATGGAGGACACACTTCTGGGAGGTCTGGGGCAGGGGAGAGCAGGTGTGGGGAAAGCACAGTGTGCCAGTGTCAGGGGGGTAGGTGACAGAGCTTGTGCCTCTTGTCTGCCCCTCCCTCTTGGGTCCTCTGTCCACTCATCAGCAAGCCCTGACCAGAGCCACCTGGGGCCAGCACCCACCCTGATACCCCATCCAGGCCACACCCCAGCCTGGCAAGGCCCACCTGGCCGGGTCATTCCCACCTGCCCCACCTCCTATGGATCCTGGCTTGTCTGCTGGGAGGCTTCTGGATTCCAGACCCTTGGACCTGAACAGGCCCTGTCCTGTGCCCACAGTGCCTGGGAGGTGTAGAAGGGTGGGAACCCCCCACCATGGCACTGCCTGCTCCCCACCAGGCCCGCTGTGACCCGCTCCATTTGTGATTGGCAGGCCGTTATGCTGGGCTTGGAGCTGAAGCTGCAGCCAGAACTTGATGTCGAAAAGGTAAGTGTCTTTCTCACAAGACTTGGATAAAGCCTGGGTCTCCAGAAGCACGACTGGGGGCGTGGGGGTGGTTCTCCTACCACTGAGCTCTGGCCTCTGATCCTCGCAGGGTGGGGCTGGCTGGGGGTGCTGGAGAGCAGGGGTCACGTGTGACATGACCCTGCGAGGGGGCCCAAGGGGGTGGGGCCCAGGAGGGCAGTCACTGGACTTAGGTGTAACATGCTGGGAAGGCAGTGGCCAGAGGGGCTGTCAGGAATGGGGCTCCCCATGAGGACCACCCCTGAGGTTCCAACCTGGCAGATGGGTCGCTATTCATTCTGGGCTCCAGGAGAGGAAGGGAGGTGAGGAGGGGTCTACTGTTGGGACCATTGGGAGGGGGCTTTGTTGAGGCCTGGCTCTTGTGGTGGAAGTGGCCCGAGTATCCCAAGGCCCAGTGCCACCACCAAGGGCTTCCTCAGAGCTCCCTGGTGGGCTTGGGCAGCTCAGGGCTCTTGTGGGCACCACGCATAGGCATACCACGTGTGCGTGAGGAGGCATTTCCGGGCCATCGGGGCTGCTGCCCATGGGTGGTCCCCTCCTGCCTCCCACCACGGCTCAGTGGAGACCAGGGGACAGCTGATCTTCCCCAGGATTCCCCTTGCCTCTTGGGCCTCCAGTCCTTCATAATGGAGATGGGGATGACCACAGAGCCCCAGGACCAGGCCCGGGGAGCAGCGGGGCCTGCGTGTGTTTGCGTGCATGTGTGTAGGACTGCAAGTACAGGGCATAGGCTGGGGTGAGTGCACCGTGCCCTGGGAGCCAGTATGGGGGTGTTTCACGGACGTACTCAGACACTTGGCTGGGCCTCTGCACTCCCTGAGGGAGCCAGGTCACATGGATGGGCCTCTGGCCCTCTCAGGTCTGATGCTCTGGCCCTTCCCCCCTCTGGGTTGGAGGTGAGTCTGGGGTCTTCTTGGGGGGTGCCAGGCGCCTGCAAGGCTGTGACCTGAGGGTGTGCCCCCTCGTAGATGAGCACCCCACTACTCCTCCAGGACAAGGTGACCCTCGTGGAGCGCTACGTAGCCGGCTTCCCGGACCTCCAGAGAAGGCTGCTGGCCCTCCTGGACTCCTGGTGCCGGCCCGGCTTTGACATCAGAGCCGTGGCCAGGTAAGCCCCGTGGGGGCCCAGGTGGGGCAAAGGGCAGCAGGCACACGGGAAAGCCTCCTGTGTGGCCCCCGCACGTCACAGCTGGGTCAGCCAGAGAGGGACCTGCTTCTGGAGCCCAGAGGATGCACCTGGCAGGAACCAGATGAGAGACAGTTAGGTCTCTTAAATGAACAAAAATAACTCTCGCGTGGCATGGACAATTTGTTGCACGGTTCCGGAAGTCACGCTGCCTGTCCGTTCACTCATCCCTTCATCCCATCACCTAGTAAATCTCATCCGTGACACACGTGGAGCCCACGTGGGCTTGTTTAAGCTGCATACGTGTGTGACGTGCGGGTGTCGCCGAGTGTGGGCTGTGGGGAGGGCATCTGGTAGGACACGTATCTGGGGGTGGCCACGGGGTGAAGCGGCATGTGGAGGGCTCTGGAGGGGTCCTGCCCATCTGCAGGCAGTGGTGGTTGGATCCCGGCGCCATGAGCCACCCAGCCTTGGGACCACCCCCGGGGGGCAGACCTTGGGCTCTGGGGCAGACCTCCCTGGACCCACCTCTCCTGGAGCCAGGAGCAAGTCACTTCCACTTTCCGGCTTTATTTCCTCAGCCCTAAAATGGGACTAATTTTGCCTGTGCCACAGGGTTGTGTGACTGAACGTACCCCGGAGCAGACAAAGCCCGTGTGGCTCCCAGCCAGGTGTATCTGGCTGTTGTCACTGTTACTATGTCCTTGGAAAGGGACACAGGATGGCATCTGACCGCCTCAGTTGGCATAGCATGGGGCTGTTGATCTTGGGGTCTGGGGTCCAAGCCCCAGGTTGGGTGTGGAGATTACTTAAAGTATTTTAAAAATGAGAAGACAAGGGGCGCCTGGTGGCTCAGGTGGTTAAGTGTCTGCCTTCCGCTCAGGTCGTGATCCCAGGGTCCTGGGATCCAGTCCCGTGTCAGGTTGCTTGATCAGCGGGGAGTCGGCTCTCCCTCTGTCTGCTGCTCCCCCTGCTTGTGCACTTGCTCTTTCTCTCTCTCTCTCTGATAAATAAATAAATAAATAAACAAATAATTTTTTTAATGGGAAGACAAGGTTAGAGTGGAAGAAAATGTTTGTAAAAGACAGTGGCTTCCTTCATAATGGCTAAAACAGAAAAGTCTGGCATACCAAATGTTAGCGAGGACGTGGAGGACCTGGAACTCCCGTGCCCTGTTGGGGGAGCTAACGCGGCACGGCCACTCAAGGAAGTTGTGCGGCGCTTCTGGCCACAGTGACACATGTGCTAGGACCGCCTCAGCAAATCCACCGTTGGAGCAAACCCAGGAGACCTGGGTGCATTGTCTGTGAAGAGACGAGTGTGTTCACAGCAGCTTTGTTCCTAGTGGACGGATCCAGAGGTCTGTCCGCAGCCACAGCTGGTCCACACGTGTTACACACATAGCATGGGGGAGCGTCCCAGAGTCTGCGTTGTGTGAGGTGGCCAGACCCGAGCGTCCAGACTCCATGATTCCATCTGTAGGAAGTTCGCAAGCTGGCACCCAGTCTCTGCTGGTCAGAAGTGTGGCTAAGGGGGCAGGGGCGGCACGAGTGCTGCGCATCCCATGTTGAGCTGTGGGTGGCGGGTTCTCAGGTGCAAGTACACCTACGATCCCCGCTCCTCACCGTGTCAGTTACACCTCGATAAACACTGGGTTTTACAAAGTGCTGCTGAGAGAAACAGAAGCACGCGTTATCGTCGCTCTGCTTTAAAGCGCAGAGACATTTTAGGGGGATGAGCGAGGCAGTGGCAGCAGGCGAGTCTGGATGCTGGAGGCAGGTGGTCGGGCAGCGGTGCTTAGCAGGCTGGGAAGCTGAGCCCGTGGCCGCCGGGAGCATGTGGGGTCCAGCACAGAGCCCGAGGAGGGCCCAGGAGCTGAGGCCCCAGACGGCTTGGCGGTGAGCCACACCCTGGGCACCCTGAGCCGTGGCGTCCGGGCACAACTGAGGACAAGTCCGAGCCTCTGTGCCGGAGTCGGGTAAGCTTTCAGAAGAACTCTTGTTAAGAAAAAATACACTGGCAAAGTGAAAAGCTCAGTAAAGTTTTGGAGGATAAATTTGAAGATGTCTTCCAAAGAGTACAAAATAGATAAATAATGAAAATCAGAGAGAAAAGATTAAAAGAAAAATTAGAGATCCTGTCAGAAGGCCCAACATCTGACTAATGGGAACCCCAGAAAGAAAGGAGAGAGGACAGCACTCATTTCTGAGGTGCCTGGGTCGGGCAGCAGGTCTGGGGGGCAGCCAGAGTGGGTGAGACCCACCCTGCAGACCCAGGGCAGAGCGGGCATCAGACGGGACTCTGGGACCGTCGCCTGCTGTGTGCTGAGGGAGGACTGTTTCAACCCCAAATTCTCAGCTCAGCCGAACCCTCACGGCCGCGTGAGGCAGAGTACAAACCTCGGGCAGCCGCCATCGCCGGCTACGTCTGCCCATGTGCTGGCAGCAGCCGTCAGCGGGGTCACGGAGGAGGCCCGCTCACCTCCTCATTCGCCCAGGGTGAGGCCTGTTGGGTCCTCAGGTCTAAGGAGGCGGTAGAACCAGACAAGTATTAACCCTGAAGAGAAGGGGTGTGGTCTACACTGGCCGTGCGGGCCTGGTGGTGATAGCGAAACAGTGTGTCCTGACTTAGGTGGGAACTCGGATACCGTGTTCGGGGGTGGGGGTGGGGGCAGAGCGCCTTCCACGGCGAGATGTCCGTACGGAACACCTGAAACTGAGAGACCAAGAGATCATGTACGAGTACGTTGCTGGAAGCACGAAGACAAATACTGTCGTGACGGAATCGTGTGTGAGTGTGTGGAGCGTGCTGGGACACGGCGACACGCCGCCCTCTCTGTAGGCCTTGTACATTACCCGAGTTTTAAACTCTGTGCGTTTGTGACTTTGACGGAAATGAAAGTCTTAAATGTATTAATTTATTTTTTTTAAAGATTTTATTTATTTGACAGAGAGAGAGGCAGCGAGAGAGGGAACACAAGCAGGGGGA
>NW_023248683.1:0-4890 GCF_002007445.2 Ailuropoda melanoleuca | reverse complement strand
CTATGAGCCTGCTTCTTCCTCTCCCACTCCCCCTGCTTGCGTTCCCTCTCTCACTGGCTGTCTCTATCTCTATCGAATAAATAAATAAAATCTTTAAAAAAAAACAATGGTTCTCAGATCAGATTGTGAGCTTGGGATAGAACGATTAATAATTGACTTGCAGCTGGGTCTTTATCATGTACAAAATGCCTTTAAATATTTTCATGTATTCATTTCACAAACGTGTGCCAGATTTTTCATTCGATTCTCAGAACTCAGCATGTCCGACGAGGCAGAAGTTACCACCCCACTGGGGAACTAAGGCCCAGGACGGTGAACTATTTACTCAGAGTAACATCATCACTGCAGAACAGAGGGTTGAATCGAATTCTCCTGGTTCTCAGTTCCATTTAGCATTCATGAGCACGCTTTTCACGTCAGGAAAATTGTCCTGATTTGGTCAATGACAAAGCTCAAGCTGTTTTTTTGCTGGGCTATAGATTGTTAACTAGGACGATGAAAAGATGCAGGTGTAAGTTTTCTGCATCAGACTCTCTACACTTTTGCCCGTAAAGCTTTATTTCCTATTATGGAAAAGATTATACTGAACTACATTTTTTTCTTCCTTTGAGAGAAGCAAAGTAAATTTTTTAAATGCCTGTAACACTCACCTTTAGCTCTATGCATTCTGTACATTTCATATGCTCATTTCAGAATAGCTTATGTTAACCCCTAGGTTACATATTTTTTAAGTTACTTGCTATATTTTGTTTAACTTTTGGTTCTAATTTTACCCTGAGTGTACCACATTTAGATCAGAACATTTAACTGTTTATATTAATAGTATGCCTTTCCTCGAGTGATCTATGTGTTTTTACAGAAGACATCCCATTAAAAAAATTTTCAGTTATTGTAACATAAGATATCTTTCTTAGAGTATATGTTAGCTTAAATTTTTAGTTATTTTGGGGCACTAAGGCTTTTTTAAATGTAATCAAAGCAATAAAAAATTTACCAAGGTCCTAAAATCACATCACTAAATATTTCCATAAATAATCTCAAAGACTTTCGACAAGGCATTTGAACCAGTGACTTTAATATCTGGCTGTTGATTCAGAATCCTTAAAAATACATGAAGTTATTTGGCCTGAAAAATTGTACTAAACAAAATCAGAGTCTAAATGTGATTTGAAGTCCAGCTCTTAATAACCTTATTTGATTTAAAGTACTAACCTCATGCATAAGTGTCAGTGAAAATCACCTGATGCTAGTTTTTATAATATTCTCACATCCAACACCACATTAAGGCAATCCTTAAAATAATAATAAACACTAAGTTAATGCTGGGTGTTTATATTTCACTTTTAGAGAACAACTGTAGGAGAAAAATAATAAGGAAAATGGAAATGGAAATATTTACTCACTAACCAGTCATACCACTAAAAAAGATCGATTTAATAATTTTGTACCTACATCTTTACTCCTTTGGACAACAAAGCTGTAAGTCTAAGAACATAGGGACACTAGAAACCTCTCCTTCACTTTTTGGGGGGCATTCAATAGGCCAGGGATGAAGGAATTCAGGGTAAAACCAGTGAATAGTATAGGCACAAGCCCATTGCTACACTTCATTTGCCAAAAAATTCTAGATCATAAAGTATGTTGTATAGGATACTGGATGATGAAAAACATAGAAAGTCTCTATACGGTGCTGGCAGAGTTTGCAAAAGAACTAATGGGCAAGGAAGGCAAATCCTTCTACAGAGTAAGCCAATTCTAGTCACGCTAAATCACTGTCCCTTCCGTGAGGAGTAGGCATCCAAATTAACTTCCTCATGAGTGATTGGCTAGTCTCTCCGGGGAGAGAAACTATTCTGAGGGCTTAGTATAGGCCTCACTCTCTCCCTAGAGTTCCATCAATACCTGTTTCTCTTAGAACGATCTTAATTTGATCTTAATAGGACGACCGGGCTGAATACCTAAATTGGCAGCAATTAGATCACCCTTGGTGAAGGGAAGCCCGTGTCACTAAAGTCATGGAGATTTCATTGCTGTCATTTTGTTCACGACCCGTGAGGCAGCTCTGCAGTTGGTGAGGAGAAGCCGACTGACATTGAGTCATCCTGACCATTGATCACTGAGATCCTCTTCTGTGATGGGACTTCCTCACCTTCTGGACTATTCTAAAGAATCTACCCACAAATCCTTTGCCAGGTCTTCATTTCGTCAGTCCTTCAATATTCTTCCTGAACGTCCGGCCGAGCTTTTAGCCACTACTTATTAATTCCTCTAGATTTATATCTCTGGCCCTTTCTCTTTCCAAGCAAAGTAAATAATCAGAGGCACTGCTCGTAATTTTTCCTGTTGGAAGGATTTCCTTCCCCAGAGTCCTTCTGGGCCACCTCCAAGGCAAACGGTAACGTAAGGCTGTCTCAGTCCAGTTCAGCCAGTGCCAGCACGTCACGCAAAACCCCAATAAACCACACTTGAATTTTTACCTCTTCAGTCGACTAATCAAAGGGAACTTCCAAGAGACGAGGTGTGGGTGGGGGATAAGAGATTAGAGCAGCAGAAGGAGACAATGAGATAACTGGAGACACGATGTATGCATACCTTCAGAAACTTCTTAAGTCCTGTCTCTTATAGACCATTGCCACTTGATGGAGTGCTTCTTTCAAACCCCAACTCCATCGTGCCTTGGATGAAAGGGGCAGTTCGGGTCAAGTGTTCACGTGGTGCATCTTGGCCAGGTATTCGGTGTCTACTGGAGACTGGCAAGCTGGGAGCAGGAGCTGTTTCTCAAAGAGGGAAAGGATTTGTTTCCGAAATCCTCGGTGTCTTCTACTGGGGACGGCCAGGAGCTGCATAAAACATTTCTACTTGCCACAGACATTTTGGGTGTCATTGGATCGGCCCGATCATGAAGCCCACAGTGCAGAGTGTCTTATACTTGAGCGTGGACCAGCTGCAGGGCCTATTTTTGCTCTGGGCCCCACTCAAAACTGACAGCTTTGCAGCAAGTAAGTGAACCCAGCATATTCAAATGTAGTCTACGTTGTCACCAAAAGCCTTTCTTTTTTAGTGAAAAAAAAAAAGGTCCTTCAGACATAGGAATTAGTCGACTTCATTGGTATATACATATGCATGGGCCCATGTTTGTATATAACTGCTCTTTCCTAATCAAATAAGTGTAGAGCAATTTGTATATAGTATTTAATAGTTCCTTCGAACTGAGTCAACAAAATATATTTTAGTCTAGTTAAAGGCAAAAATCTCGTGATATGCTAAGTTCTATTTTAAAGTCTTAATACAACAGCAACATGTTATTGAGTACTTTGACCATTTTCATTTATCATTTCTCTTGTTTCTATCATTAGGCACTGTTTGAAGAATGTGCCATAGCATGAAACTAGCAAATGATTAATAAGACTTCAATTTGGGGAAATTAAAGAAATAAGTCAGCATGCAAACTATCATTGCCTCATCTGGTCTCAATCGTGCATGCCTAAGTTATGATATATGTATCATTTTATCTGGATTTATATTCCTCATTACTGAAAAAAATTAAAAAGCGAAAAAACTATTCAGAAAGATTACATATGTTAACAAATACTCGGAAAAAAGAATTCTCTATTGATTATTGATAGCACAGATTGATGCACTTATCCTTTAGGATTGAAGTCATTAGTCTTTTGTTAATGAAAAGGAAATAAACAGCTGGCTTCTACTCAAACCTGGAAGATCTGACAATACACAAATTAAAGATGACTTTGAAAGAGGAAAGGCCACAATCCTATTACAACTAATCATTTTTACATATTGCTCTCCTGATCCCTGCTCATATGCATACATTTTTTTTACATTATTCATTAATTCATTCAACAAGCGTCTACCAAGTCTACATTATTACAAAGCACATGCACAATTTCATATTGTGCTTTTTGAACTGAATATCATAATATGCATTTTTATCATATCCCTAACCAATGTTAACGTTTTAAGCATCTTTTTACTAAAATGCAAATGTTCTGGGGATCTAAGTTTCTCAACTTTCACCTTCACAAACAACTCCTCTTGACAATGCAGAATGATGTAGTGACTGTGGTTTAGGTTCTGGAACTAGACAGATCTGAGTCTAAAGCCTGGAGTCACAACTTAACCATGAGATCTGGGGCAAATCAACTTCTTCATTCTCCTCATCTGTGTCATGGTGATAATAAGAGTACTATTTCTGTCACTGTTTTGAGGATTAAATGACACGATATAAATGAAATCCTTAAAACAGTGCCTAGCACTATATAGCTTGTGGTGTTTTTATTTATATCTCTACTATCCAGTCTGTGAAAGTTCTTTTTATTCTTCTTGGCTTATCTCACATGTTGTCTCCTTCATGAAGCTTTTCCTGATCTCTCCAACTGGATGTGCTCTTTCCTCCATCACTCTTTGAAAACATTGTATTTGTATTGGTTCTTCAGGACTTGGCACTTTATGCTTTGCTTTCCTAATGAGTGCACCTTTCTCTTATCCACATTGCCAGATGACAAACTCCTTGACCACACCTTGCTAAACCTTCACTTTGACGATGGCACTTAGCACAGTATTGCATATGAAATAGATGCTCAATAAATATTGACTAAGTTGAAACAAATTGTGGGTTGTGACTATATTCTAGGTGGAAAAACAAGGATACAAACACATGATGAGTTTTCAATTAAAATTATTTCAAATTTCAGTTGATTTTTGCTTTCAATTGAAAATGATCTATTCCTTTGCATACTACTTATATCCGAATTAAAAACTGTTTTTCTGGGGCTCCTGGGTGGCTCAGTCGTTAAGCATTTGCCTTCGGCTCAGGGCGTGATCCCCGCGTTCTGGGATCGAGCCCCACATCAGGCTCCTCTGCTATGAGCC
>NW_023248682.1:0-4880 GCF_002007445.2 Ailuropoda melanoleuca | reverse complement strand
CATAACGCTGGGATCACGCCCTGAGCCGAAGGCAGATGCTTAACCGCTGTGCCACCCAGGCGCCCCTATGCTTTCTTTTATATTAAATCCACCATTGGATTTTTCATACGGGTTTTGTTTGTTTTTTTTAAAGATTTTATTTATTTATTTGACAGAGAGAGACAGTGAGAGAGGGAACACAAACAGGGGGAGTGGGAGAGGGAGAAGCAGACTTGCAGCTGAGCAGGGAGCCTGACGTGGGGCTCCATCCCAGGACCCTGGGATCATGACCTGAGGTGAAGGCAGACGCTTAACGACTGAGCCATGCAGGTGCCCCTCTTATGGGTTTTGTAGTCTGTAGGGAGTGTGGATTCTGGAGCCAGACTGACTAGATTTGAATCCTAGCTCTGTTACTTAAAATAGTTTTTAGACTTAGGCAAATTACTTAACCTTTCTTTCCCTATCTCATTTCGAAATGGAGATAATAAGAGTACTTAATATTATTCTTATTATTTAGTAATGACCGTCTGAGAGATTACATAGGCTTTGTCATTAGCTTAGTAAAGAATACCTGTGTATTAAAGCCAGTGCCTGAAGTAATGATATTAATGATAATGATTTCTCAGAGTATTATTAGTTTCAGACTAAGGAGACTATTTAAAAGATAATTGCAAGCTTAATTTGAATATTAAATTGGTAATTAATTGGCTGGCTTTTTTGCTTAAAGGTAGGTTTTCTGTGGTGGACAGTTATAACAGGTGCCTCTTGCTGCCTGGCTATGGCAGTAACTTGCATTGTACCTTCTCTCTAATGCCATTATAAATAGGGTAACAGTGATCTCTCTGTGGTGTTGCTCTGCTGTACCAGAAGAGCGTTTTAGGCAGGGTAGTTCTTCTTTAGTAAGATTATCTGCCCAGCACTTGTTCTCTGCTCACTAAATGGCACGAGAGCCTTTTACTCAGAATGACAACCAGAAAATGGGGTGTGTGTTCCAGCTATCTCCAGGTCCAGGAATGGACATTCGAAAATGGCTTGCATGGTAAAGTGCTGTTCCCTTGGGGTAAACATAATTAATTGATTAAAAGAAAACCTCTCTAACTTGTTAAAACAATAATGTAGGCCTTCATAAAGAAAAGAGTGATGGTGTCTCTTCTTCTGAGAGATGGTTAACTACTTTTAATGGTTTGTCATATTGTTTTAGACTTTTTTCTGTGGTTAATAAATTTATACAGGTGTGTAGGTTTATTTTTATAAAAGATTTCTTCCCATTAGTACATGTAGATGTACGTCATTATTTTTAACACATGCAAAATAACTATGTAACAATGTCCCATAGTTTTTTACTGATAGTTTTTAAAATTGTTTCCTATTTTTTTGTTTTTGTTATTATGGTAAGGCTATAATGAACATTCTTATTTATACGTCTTTACTTTCGATGGAATAATTTATTATAAAATAGTTTATTGTAAGAGGGAATGGCAGGTCATGAAGTCTGTGCAATAGGATCTATTAATATCTTTTTTTTGTTTTTGTTTTTGTTTTTTGAGAGAGAACGAGCGAATGAGTTGGGAGGGATGGAGGGAGAGAGAAAACCCCAAGCAGGCTCCACATCCAATGTGGGGCTCAATCTCATGATCCCAAAATCATAACCTGAGTGGAAACCAAGAGTCAGACACCCGACTGACTGAGCCACCGAGGCCCCCCGAGATCTGTTAATATCTTGATCCCATTATTAGGGAATTCTTTTTTTTGAGGGTGAAGTTTTAAAATTTAGGAGGAAAACTTAAATGTTAAATCGTTGAGTAGGAAGATCATAGTAGTAAAAATGATAGAGGAGAGAGATGCTGTGGTTGGCAAGTTATATGCTTGAAGTCATCCTCTCTTTTCACATAATTTGTACTTAAGTTTTCAGATAAAGGATAATCAATTTGCCTGGATGGTGCAGTTGCTTAAACATCTGACTCTTGATTTAAGCTCAGGTCCTGATCTCAGGGTTGGGGGATTGAGCTCCATGTCAGGCACTGCGCTCAGTGTGGAGGCAGGAGATTCTCTCTTTCTCTCTCTCTGCTCCTCTCCCTTGCCCACGTTCTCTCTCTCCCCATCTCTAAAATAGATAAAAAAATATTTAAAAAGAAAAGGATAATCTATTTACATAGTAGAAAAACTTAACTAAAATTTTAGTATTGTGAGATGTGGATATGTATCCTTTTTCTGGCTTTCATCCTTCTTTAGGAATTGGTAACAGTTATTAATCAAAGTCTGCATTTTTATAGTTGGTATTTATAGAATGTATTTTTATTATTTTTAGTCATGAATAATGAAGACTCATATCTGACAGCATACTTATTAACTGAAAACTTTCAGATTTTGATATTCTTTGTATTAAGATGCTTATACTCTTTACTTATTGCTGCTGTAGTTCCATCTTGTACCGTTTTTCATATTTAAGAACTTTTTTAAGTTTAAAATTTTAAGGGGCGGGTAGGAGGATAGGTGAAGTAGGTGAGGAGATTAAGGAGTGCACTTGTGATGAGCGTCAGATGTTGTGTGGAGGTGCCGAATCACTATATTGTGTACCTCAAACTAATATAACTCTGTATATTAACCAAATGGAATTGAAATAAAAACTGAAAAAAATTTTAAGCTTTTAATATTTATTTTCAGACCCAAACCTTTATTGTTCAAAGGAGATCACAGATACCCCTCATCTAATCCTGAAAGCCCAGTGGTGATTTTCTACTCTGAGATTGGTTATGAGGAATTTTATAATTTCCACCGCCAGCTTATATCAAAAAGCAATGCAGGCAAAATCAATTATGTATTCAGACATTATATACTTGTAAGTATTGATTTATTTTAGAACTTTTATAAATGTTGTTTTGCCCAGCATGACATAAGCACGTAAGCTAATAATATCCCCCCTTTATAAAGTTATTTGAACTACTTTTCATCATATCTGTTATTTGCACACAGGAGGTACTTTGCTTGCCTTTCTGAAGAAATATAAACCAACTATGCTTAAAAAATGGCTTAATAAAGTTTACATTGTATTTAAAAATGAACCATGTAAATTATATTTTCTAGATTTAATGTAATCAGTATACTGTGAAACTGATTTGTTTTTTTAGAACTGATTCTTGAATTCCATTCCTTTCAGACCTTTTTTTTTTCATTTTGCAATGTTTTCATTTGATGAAAAAGGGAGGATTGCTAGATATAAAAGACATATATACATGTAAACATATCAGCCTTTAAAGTTTCTCTGTCATAATAAGCTCAGTAAAATTGAGTGGTAAGTCCATACAAGTAAAATAAAAATTTTAAATGAAAATTTTTATGAACAGAAACATACATTTTTTTTAATATCCGGTTTTTGGCAACTGCTCTCCTTCCGCCTGCTTTCCAGGCTTTATTGCTGTTATTGAAGATTAAAATATCTAAAGCGCCATCCTCATTCAGGATGGTGGTAAGCCTGTGACAGTTGGTCAGCCCAAACCCTTCTTGAAGACATTTAAATTCAATTAAAAGTGAACACATAACACACATGGTCCCAACAGAATACTTCTAGGTTTGAAACCTTATCAGTTTTCAAACCTGCTATGTAGGTTCTGGAACTTCCTTTTTTCTTTGGTTTGGCTACTTTTGCCCTGTTAGCTGTCTCTTCATCTGGTTTTGCTTCTACTTGGAATTCCCATTCCCATACTTGTGGCAGGATACAAAATCTAAAGGAGGCTGGGATTCCTATGGAAGTTTAAGTATATTTTGAGTGCATAATCCTAGATGGTGGGTATGTGACATTAACATCGTCATGTCCTGTTCACTGTGACATGTAAAGAACCAGATAGTAATGGTGGAATACTTACTCTGCTTGCAGAATCCCAGGAAGGAGCCTGTTTACCTCTCTGGCTATGGTGTGGAATTGGCAATTAAGAGCACTGAGTACAAGGCCAAGGATGATACCCAGGTGAAAGGTGAATTTGTAAATTAAGACCAATGTGGTTTCTTTTCTTTAAGTGAGTGAAAGGGAATTTGTTTCCTTAATGTAAAATAATAGATTTAGAAGTATGATGAACCTGTGTTTGAAATCTGGTTGTGTTACCTCTGAGTTTGGTGATATTAAGCAAATTCCGTAGGTCCTAAATTTTTCCTTTATAAGGTGTAGATAATGGTCTATGCCTCCTAAAGTATTTGTGAGGAGAAAATAAGATGTACAGGTAAAGAAGGTAGTACAATGTTTTTGCACAAAAAGTTCAGTAATTGTAGCTGTTATTATTGATGATATGTAGTTCACCAATAGCCATTGATTTGTGACCCAGTGTGAAATCTTAAAACTATTTTTTACTTAATGAACAGTTTGTGTTTTTTATTATTTTCCACATTTGGAATAGTTTTTTTTTTTTTTTATGGATATACTTCCTATTTTGCTATTCTAGAGTTTTGAATTCATTATTTCAACCACAAGGTGGTTTTTTTTTTTTTAAGATTTTATTTATTTGAGAGAGAGAGAGAATGAAAAAATGAGCAGAGGGAGGGGCAGAGGGAAAAGGAGAAGCAGACTCCCCGCCAAGCAGGGAGCCTGACATGGGGCTCGATCCCAGTATCCTGGGATCATGACCTGAGCCAAAGACAGATGCTTAATTGACTTAGCCAGCCAGGTGCCCTCAACCACAAGTTTTATGTGTAGTCTCTATTTCTTCCTTGTGAGCTCATTTTAAAGATAAAAATGATTGGTTTGAGTAAATGGAGGATAGTCTAGTACTTCATCATTCTGTTATCAATAATTATATTCAGGATTAAGTTGCCTAATTGCAAATTCTTCAGAATTTTGATACTGAAAAATCCACTGTTCATAATTTTAAAGGTGTTACTTTTGAGCTTTTTTCTTTTTTCTTTTTTTTTTT
>NW_023248681.1:0-4298 GCF_002007445.2 Ailuropoda melanoleuca | reverse complement strand
ATGCCGGGATCACGCCCTGAGCCGAAGGCAGACGCTTAACCGCTGTGCCACCCAGGCGCCCCAACCCACCAAATTCTTGTCTGCCAGCCTCAATTACCTTTCTTAGTGGTACCCACCACCATTTTACACACTTCCTTTTTCTCCCACTGTGATAAGAAGGGTTCTCACCCATAAACTCCCATGTTCTTACATACTTAGACTTTTTCGATATTCAGTAGGTGCTCAATAAATGTTTGAATGAATTAATCAAATTTCATTTGGGGCAAGGGCCGATGCCAACTTTTATAGGGCCTAAAGCTTATACAATTTGAGGGAGGGAGTCTCTTTAAGGAAAGGAATACAGTGGAGGCACCTGAGTGACGGAGTTGGTTGGGCATTCGGCTCAGGTTGTGATCTCAGGGTCATGAGATTGACCCCCGGAGTTGGGCTCGGAGCAGAGTCTGCTTGGGACTTTCTCTCCCTCTCCCCCCTGGTGTCTCTCTCCTGTGCGCTTTCTCTCTCTCTCTAAATCAATCAATCAATCTTAAAAAAAAAAAAAAAAGAATACAATGTTATTAAGAATGAGAAAAAGTTATACATTTGAAAAAGCTGACTAATAATAAAAACATTACTAAATAGCATAAAAGTAGCATATGTACCTCTTCATAAGATAGAGAAGAGAAAGCGTTCAGGGATCCCTGTAGCATAGTTGACCAAAATTTTTTGATAGTTAGGATGCATAAAACGTGATCACACCTGTAGATAATATATGTTTGCTGTTTCTAGTACAACTGCAGATTTGTATCTCAGAAAAGCAGGAATTCAGATAAATTCTATTTTGTACAATTCCATTCAAAAAAGTAAAAATAATGGTACATTTATAATTATATTACTACATTAATAGTTATTTTTCTGACAAGAACTGCGATTTTATCTACTAGGTACTCATCTCTCCTCTTACAGTTTTAACATGGCTGATGATAATTTTCCCACAGATGAGCATCTGGCCCCCCATATTTCAAACCTTGTTTCTTTCCCATAGCCCACACACTTCCACTGTCGGGCACCATCGGATCTGTACAGGTTGCCACAGAACCCCAACCCTGCACCTTTGTCCCCTGCCCTCTGGTGGGCAGACATAGTGGATGAAGTCAATGTTCCTAGAAGCCCTGTCTGCACTGAGCTGGCTGGGGATAAGTGTGCACAAGAAGTAATTGCAAACATAAACGCATCCCACTAAACCCAAACTAAACATGTCTCCGACCCATTGTGCCCTTAGCTGCGTCCCCAAAATGCCGACAGCCCCTCCTAAGCTGCCTGACATAAAGGGAATGACGTCATAGTGGAAAGAGGCAGCAGCCTTAGTTGATTGCAATTAGATTGTATTCTGTAAATTCTACCAAAGGCTACAACCATAGGCACACTTTGCTTAGGGCCTTTCCTAGGACTGTGGAAGGGACCAGTGCATGTGGGGGGCCTAAAAGCCGGAAGCAGAATAGCTTTAGAGTCATGAGGCTTTTGTGGGAGCAGTTCTGGCCCTTTGCTTGATGCCAGATAACACAGTAGAGGGTAAAAGGGGTGAGGGTGCTCAGTGCATCTCCTGGCACCTAATGGGAGTGTGTTTGGGAAGGAAGAAGCAACACTACGGAATTTTACAAATTGTTTAACTTTTACTTGGCTTTACTAACTCCTGTCTCCTTGATAATTAAAGTCCCAGGTGCTTTGGTAGTGGTTGTTAAGGTGAGCGTTGGGGGAGCAAGTCTCAATACCTAAATAGGAAATCGATTCCAGAGAGTGCTTAGAAATAGTTTTAGTTTACTGAACTGTTTTAGAAGGAAGAAGGAGCACAGCTTCTAGAGGAAGGACAGTAGTCATTACCCCTCTCTCCTAGAAGGGGAGCAGTGACATACTGTAGGTACCCCCACCAGTTACCTTCTAAAGTAGGTAGTACTTACTCAGTTGTCTGCAGAAAAGCCTGATTTCAGAAATAATGTATACTCGTCACTGGAGGCAATTTGAAAGTACAGAACATTAGAAAAAGAAAGAAAATCACCCTCCTTTCCTCTCCCAAAGATAACCACTTCAAACATGTTTTGAAATGCATGGGTGTCAAGTTCTGGTTCCTGGAAGATGGAATAAGCACACTCCACACTCTCTCCCCCACTGACCTTGGCTGTAAAGGCAGGACAGCTACCTGGAGGCCGGTATTGGAGGACTCTGACAAGTCAATAGTGACAGGAGGACTGGGGACAAGACCAGAATTTGAAGTACCACTGCACCAGCGAGGTTTTTCCTCCAGGACTCCTAGCTGGGTCTGAGCGTATCTGAAAGCCAGAGATGGGCCCCAGGTGCAAACAGAGTGCTGCAGGAAGAGCCTTCTACTGTGAGCTGTAGGAGAGAATGGGAGAAGGCTGCTGTTTTCCTCCCCTCTCCCCTGTCCTCCAGTAGGCTGTGGCACCTGGAACCTGCAGACGCCTGAAACTGATCGAGGCAGAGGAAACCCCAATTGCTTTTTTCTGTCTCTCCTCCTGTACTTTGGTCGCAGGCAAGAGTGCGGAGGTGCACAGAAGAGAGGTAATTAAAGCCCCAGGTTTCTGGCTGGAGGACTGAGAAAGGGGCACTCCAGGCAACTGAAAAGTACTCCAGGGAGACTGGGGAGACGGAAGAGCTCAACAAAGTGACCCCTAAAGTTGCTTTTGAACTTAGGGCCTCAACACTGAGCTGCATACAGTGGGTCTGACCCTGAACAACTTGCCAGAGACTTTGGGAGTTCAGCTAAGGGCTGGACCACGGCCTCGGAGCCAAGCTGGCCCCTGGGTGATGGTGCACAGGGAGGAGGGAGCCTCTGAACATGGAGCTGAGGCTGAGTCCGCAACCTGTGGCTGGATCCCAGCTGGCACATGTCAGCTAAAGCAGAAACACCAGCATTCTCCATGGGATTTAAACAAGACCCAGGATCTCATAACACACAGTATTAAAATGTCCACGATCCAATCCAAAATTTCCCAGCATACACAGAATCAGGAAAACACCACCTCAGAAGACAAGACAGGTGAAGACCAAGGTGATGCAGGTGTTGCAGTTCTCTGACAGAGACTTGGGGGTAGCAGAATTTTGGCTCCCATGACCTTCACCCCCTGGTGCTACTTCCAGGAATACGGGATATTACAGCAGCTGATGCCAGCGGGGACGGGGGTCTCAGTCCTATACCCAGACAGCTGAACGGTCCAGGAAATGCATTCTCCAGAGCTTCCAGATAAGACCCCACAGCCACGGTCCCTTTGCGCAGACCTTGTGAGACCCTAGGTAGAGTGTTCTGCTGGTTTACATTGACCCAGACTTCTGACCCACAGAGACCGAGATGATAAAAGGCTTTTATTTAAGCTCCAGGAAAAACTAAAACGCAGTTTAAACCAACTGTTATTAAAATGTCCTGAGAAGTAACAGTACTCTTGAAACAAATGGAAAGATAGAAAGTGAGCAAAAAAGACTTACAGAAGAAACCAGTGGGAATTTTAGAACTGAAAAGTACAGTAACTGACAAAATGGAGGTGACATAGGACAGAGTGCACTTTTAATGCATGAATGTGCAATTTTTAAAGTAAAATTTTTTTTTATTTTAAATCTTAAAGAATTTGGACACTGGTTGCTAGTCCTGTGTCCATGTGTTGGGTCTGTGGCCTTCAGCAAGCCGCTCCATTCTTGGGCTGTGATTTCTCGTGGAAAATAAGGGGCTGGGCCAGCATTTCCCAACACACTTCTCCTCTCACCTGTGAACTATGCCGAGAGCTTTCTGGATTCTTAAGTACCCTGAAAATTGTTGCTAGATCTCTTGTTCTCTTTTTCTTTCTTTCTTTTTTTTTTTTTTCTTTTTATTCATGGAAAATTCGAAACATTCACAAAAGTACATATATCAAAACCACCTCAAATAATCAACGTATGGGCAGTTGTTTTTTTCTCTTTTGGGGGGGGCTATTATCCCCTTCAGTGATTCCCACCTCAGTGGATTATTTTAAAGTAAATCCTAGGCATTATTCCACTTTGTCCATAAATTCTTTAGTATGTGTCTCTAAGAGAGGGACTTTTCCCCCTTCATATACACACAATACCATTAAAACATATAGGAAAGAAGCAGTACTTATTAAATTACCTAATATCCAGGAAGTGCTCACATTTCCCTGATTGTGCCACAGACACTTGATTCAGGATTCAAGTAAGGTCCATGGGGAGTATTTGGCAGACAACGTCTTTTACCAGTTTCTATCACCCTCCCCCCTCCTCTCCCCACCCCCCTGCTTTTCTTTTTTTTTTTTTTTTTT
>NW_023248680.1:0-4868 GCF_002007445.2 Ailuropoda melanoleuca | reverse complement strand
CTAAGTGAAATAAGTCAAGCAGAGAAAGACAATTATCATATGGTTTCTCTCATCTATGGAACATAAGATCTTCTTGCTTTTTAAAAAACTTTTCCATGGTGAACTTGCTTTAGTTGTGTGAACACAGAATAGATGAGAACAGCTCCATATATATATTAGAGAAAAAGAGAAAGAGCCTTAAGATACCTACTTTCATTTTTTCCCGTGCCCCCACCCCATCTTTTAGGAGAGGATGCAGGAGGCTAGGCTACATGTCCTGCGGGGTGGCAGTCCCCCATGGGTCAAAGTCCTGTGTCCTGAGGACTCCGTGTCTCTGCTGCTGGAGAAAGGGACCCACTGAGTCTCTGGAAGCCACATCAGGCCTGGCTCGCCACCCAGATCTAAAATGCCTGTTTCTCCTTCCTGCCTGCGTTAGGAAGGACTCACGCCCCAGCACAGACTGCAGGCCAGATGGAGTGTGGGCAGGAAGGGGGCCCTGCCTCCCTCAGTGCTGAGGACTCCCAGTGAGTCAGCTGGATTGTAAATACACATGTGGCAGCTGGCATAGAGCTCCGTGCAGGCTTAATATCCACCTGTGGGCAGCTTACTTCCTGGTCGGGGCGATTGCTTGGGGCTGACATCAGGAAGCCCGCCATGCAGCTGCTCCCAGCCTCACCTGGTGACCTCAAAAAGCCATGCCGAGAAGCACCAGCTCCTGCCCTGTAGACACTCTTTTTCAGTTAAAAACAAAGTGGCCTCTGGAAGAGAGTGATGGAAATAACAGGCAAATTGTGTCTGCTATGCCTTGGAGCAGAAGCCACTAATGAGTCTAATCCATCCACCTTCCAGATGCTTGAGCTGTCAGCAACTCCGCCCCAGAGAGACGGAGCCCATGCCATGCCCCTCTTAGGATGCCCATTCATTTACCTACGGCACCATCAAACCCAAGTCCCCAGATTACTTTTCAAATGATGGAGTGTTCCCGAGTGCTCTCTGCAAACCAAACCAGGCTTTGTAAATGTGAGAGATGATCGTGGCTGGCATCGCAGCTCAGAGGGCGCATTCCTAAGTTGTCAGGTTCTCTGGGTCTCAAGCGGGTGGACGTCAGGCTTCTCCGCTGCAGCCAGGCCTCTGACCACCGGCAGCGTGATAAATGGGAAGCTCTGATGAGAAGTCCTTTCTTCCAGAAGCACCAGAACCCGCCTCCCTCTGTCTTGGACTGAAGTGCAAAGAAAGCAGTGGCTCGTTTACTGTCTGTTCCTAGTTTAGCATCTTTGTGATCTCTCCTTATTGATTTCTTTTCACTGGAAACCCTGTTGCCTCTCTCATGAGTCAATTTCAAGTAGATTTCTGTCCGTAAAAGGTGTGCTATGATTGCCCACTATGTATCAGCAGTGGCTTGGAGCCTGGGCGTCCCTATAGCTCTAAAACCATCTCGAGCAACTGCCTGGATTGTCCCCTAACAGTCACTTTGTTGAGAATACAATAAAAGAAATGAAAACCCCACGTTAGGACAGCTGCTGTCCACAAATTCCGTTTTGTTAAAAAGAAAGAAGTGAATTCGCAACTGATTCCTGTCCAACAAGGAATTTAAGAATTATTTCTGGAATGCCTTAGACTAGAACTTTCTGCAAATTCCAAAAGTAGGTTTTGACAATTGTCATGAGTTTCACTTTCCGTGCCACCCTGAGTTCACTCTAGATGACCATGGCTGTTCCATAGTTTGGTTTGTGGTTCCATTGGATGGTTGGGATGTGTCCTTTTGCCCCACAAGCTGTCACCAGGACTCTAGGGTGGGGAGGGGGCAGTTAGAATCTGTGGGAATGAATCGAGAGTCAACAAACCACATTTTCACTATAGTCCCTACTTTGAGCTACAGTGATCCCCATCCTGGGCAAATTTGTGTCAGATTGCCGGTTCCCACATCTTTCACATAACCCCTCCCTTCCCCTGACCACCGTAAATTTAGCATCTTCTCTTGAGTGTCCTTCAATCTGTACCAGTCAGCCCAACTTGACTGGGCAAGTTCCAAATTACAGGTGTTCAATCTATGCCCATCAAAATTACATGGGCAATTAAAACAATATGTCCAGGCATAGTTTTAAGCCTAGTAGGGCCCTAGTACGATTCTGCTTGTGGCTATACCAGCTCATGTTACAGATCAAGCCATTTTCCCCCCAAAGGCACACCTCCTACAACCAGAGAAAACTTGATGGCACATAGCTCTCTGGGAAGGGCTTGTCCATCATTTGCATGACGCTGATGGACCCACTAGGCCAAAGATAAGGCCATTTTGGAATACAGATGGTGGCTAAACCATCCCTTCCTGGGTGAGAAGTATCAAATAAAGCCCATCATTTAGTCTGATTAAGGCAGTGGGGGAGAGAACACATTGAGACATTCCTGGGCATCAGTGACAAGCTTGTAAGGTCAGGAAAACGAGGAAAATGATGAGAAAGTACTGGAAAGGCTAGGCTGCCGGGGACACTTGCTGTCTGTATACTGGTTACCAAGAGGGAGTAAGGATGCAGAATGCTTATCAAACAACTGGAATGGCAAAAACCATTTCTTGCCCATCCTCTGCTAAGGAGATTTTCTCCACCTATAAAAGATAATTTGAATTAATTTTTCCATTTAGGGTAGGGAAAAGGAGAGGGAGTGAGAAACAATCAGGATATAACCTATTAGAGTCTGCAAATGTTTCATGAAAGTATTTCTATTTTGCATAGGTTATGACCAAAGAAAATATGTATTTGCCCTTAATTTGTCCAGCAGAAAATATATCTGGGGAGAAGTCTTTAAAACTGGCTGAATTTCGTTTCCAGAGAATGATTTTAACAAAGCAGTAAAATCATCGTCACCCTCATAATTTTCCCTTTAGTACCTCAAAGATCGATGCCTAAATGAGCTGACAAACGTGGAAAGCTTTATTACACTCCATATAGCATATCAGTGCAAAAGCTTATCATTATGCCAGAGTCATGCTGCCTTCTCAATGTGCTTCTGTGTCTACTGAGAAACTAACAAGAGGTTTTTTTGTTTTTCAAGAAAATACGCTGGCATTTCCACCGTGCCAGCTTATATTTGAGTGCGGGTGTCCTGAACACAGAGCCTGTTCTTCTGACAGGACTCCAGCCAATCATTCCCAGCCACTGCCCCACAGGTAGAGAAAATCGCAGGGCATGGCCTTCTGTATTTGGGTTTAAGGAACGGCTCACACAGTCCCTTAAAGCAGTTGTTTTCAGCCAGGAACAAATTGCTCCCAGGAGATACCGGGCAATGTCTGGAGACATTTTTTGGTGGTCCCAGCTTGAGGGGGCTGGTGCCCTTGGCATCTAGTGTGTAAGCATCCTGCACTGCATGGGACAGCCCTCCGCAGCAGACAGTGATCTGGCCCAATATGTCACCTGTGCCATGGTGGAGAATTCCTGCCATTAATGACATGAACCTTTCTTCCCAAACAGTCCTGGCCTCCCAGAGCAGCAGGGCAGGGAGATTCAAGCCTGTGGAGGAGATGCTGGTTGGGCTGTGACGGGCACAGAACCATGTTGTGGGGAAACAAGCAGAAGATCAATAAGGACCCTTAGGTGGACAGGTGTGACAAGCCAGCCTGCAGGGAACGAGGAGACAGAGAGAGTACTTAAGAGAGATGTCGACTCTGGAGGAACAAGTCTGAACAGGAGCTTGTTGCTGACAAGAAGGGAGACTGCCCTCTCTTCCAGAAGGGACAGGATTTATCGGCCTGGGAGCATAATCATTAGTATGCGGCACGAAAAGGCAGGTGGTAAGAGGTCAAAAAATCAAAACAGGGGCAGAGAGTTGGTCCTCTCTTTTCATGGAGTGTTTGCTGAATTAGTAGGAAGGAGTAAAGATGATTTCAAAGGACAAAAAAGCCATTCGCAGGTTAGCAAATACTGCATTTTAGGGCTGAAAACATTCCTTCCGGGAGAAGCTACGAAGTTCATCTCAAGGGCAAAGCAGCAGACTTGGGGTAGCTATAGAGACTTCTCCAGGCTGTAGAACTGAGTCTTAAGTAAAAGTCTGACTCACACGCCCATCACCAACCTGCAGAGTGAAGCCTATCAGTCTTTTGGACCTCAATATCCTCATTTATCAAGCAGAGTTTGTTGCACTAATTTGATTCAGGAAACTTGGTGTGAGCATTGACCTTATTCAAGGAGGTCATGAAAGTTGCATAAACAAGCAGGAGCCCATCCCTGCATGAATGAGACTCAAGACTCCATGATCTAGAAGTTTCCAGCTCTTGCAAGTCCTCAGAGAAGAAAAATTCCAGTTATGATTCCATGGTGGAAACAACTGTAGGCAATTTAGCATTCCTCAGGTCAGATCTTTCATCCTTAAGAAAATAGAAATCTGGGACTTACAAAAGGGGGCAAGAAATGGCAATCCAAATCCAACAGTGGTAGAGTGTGAAACAACCAATGTCATGAAAACATTCTTTGAGGTCCAGATAAATCTCGTTTTTTAATATAAGAAACTCACTGAATCAAATGAATGCTAATGAAAGCAAAGATAGTGTAAGTAAAACTGGGGTAGAAGCTTCTAATTGCACAGGGAATACGTGAAAGAATCACTCTAAGAGAAGAGAAAGCAAATAAACAGGCCTGTCTTGCTGCATGAGGGATGTGCTGGGGCTCAGCAGCTGGTCCCGGTGCCTGGAGCCCATCAGTGAAATGTTCTCATAAGTTACCAGAAGGTCTGTGCAAATTGCTACGGTGTCAAGTGATCGGTCTGCAACTGCACTCATCTGTCAAAGGAAAAGGATTTACTTGTAGCTTCGAGGGTGCCCACTGAACTGTAAACACCTGTTACCCCCCAACTTCGCCCAAAGCTTGGAAGCCAAAGTCCGTGAACAGGGAAATGACTGG
>NW_023248679.1:0-4861 GCF_002007445.2 Ailuropoda melanoleuca | reverse complement strand
GACTAGGGGAAGGAAGGGAAACTTCCCCAGCATGAGCCGTAACAGTAGTAATGCTAATAACAATAATGGTATCTTACTGATATACAGGATGGCGCAAAGCCCAGCTCCTAGCATTTACTTAACCTTCAGAGCAACCCTACCAGGAAGTAAATTTACCCCCTTTTCAAATGGGGAAAGCAAGACTCAGAGGGCTCATAATTTGCTCAAATATGTACAGTCAGGAGCAGAGTCAGAATGTCGGCATAGGCTGTCTGCCTCCAAAGCCCACCCTCCCTCCCCCTAGATTCCACACTTTGATCTAGATTCCCTCCCATTTCCCATGATCAGATGCAGCTCTGTCCCTGGTGTGCCTGTATTCATGTAAATAACCATTTCCTAAATACACTCAACGAAAAATCAATTACATAGCAAAGTGGTTGGGGTTTGGATAAACAACCTAATTGTTCCCTCTGGGGCTGCTGGCTGAGCAATCCCTGCAGAGAGAAGAAAGGAAGTTAACATTTATTAAAAGCTCCACCTCAGGCATTGAATATGCATTCCCTTCCTCCTAGATGGGAATGGGTCAGAGCCCCTGTGGCCAAGCCCCCACAGCACCCCAGGGAAGCTGCTGGTCTCTAAAACCATCACGGTAGGGCTAAATGACAACCCCAAGTTCAAAGTAGACCTCTAACTAAGGCAAACTCAAGAACTTGCCCCCCAGGGGTGCCTGCCAGGTGCCCTGCTCAAAGATGAACACCTAGCTGCCTTCCTCTGATTCACTGGATTACACTCCTCCAGGAAGGCTGCCTTGCTTACACCCCAAGTTGCTCTGTATGAGTTTTGTTCTCTTATACTTAAAATTTTGCAATTAGACCTTCCTTCTTTTGGATCAGGACCTGTCCCTAGTTAATATACAAACATACCAAGAAGGTATATTCCATCAAACCTTATCAATCATCAAGACTTTACTGTGAATTAGTTTTCAGAAACTTTCAACAAGACAGGTAATTCAAATTTAGCAATTGGCTAGAAAAGATGTAGAATCTGGTTTTAGGGCATGTTAGGGGAAGGCTGAAGACAGAAAAGTGGCCTTTGGCAAGGGATACCTTGAAAGAAAGGTATGGTGTTCAGAAGCCCTGAACATGCATGGATTATTCTTTCTTTCTTTTTTTTTTTTTTCTCCCCGCCCCACCCCCAGTTAGCTATTATCATCAGTCACTATTGTGAGCCAGGCATGGTGGGTGGCTGGGGATGCTTGAAGAAATAAGATAGAGTTCTTAACCCGAGACTCAAAAATAATCACAACAGCATACAATAAATGCTGTAGGAACACAAGAGCGCATTTATCAGTTCTGGAGTAAAGTGATCCAAGGTCTGGCCATCTGAGTATCCCAAGGTCTTGGGATAACTGAAGAAGCCTTGAACAGGGAGTTGAAAGGCAAAGGTTCTAATCTGGATTCTGCTGTACATGTCTTTGCTGTATGACCTTGCATGAGGACCTTCCTCTCTGGGGGCCTTGGTCTACTCATTCATTGACTCATTGATTGATTGATTGATTGATTCATTCATTCATTCATTCAACTTTGTGCCAGTGTTGTGCTAAGCTCTGGGGATGAATAATGTGACTACATAATAGATACGATTTCTCCTGCTCTCATAGATTTTGTAGTCTACTGGGGGAAACAGACATGAAAGAAATAATTTCACAGATAATTTCCCCATAAAATGATGACGTTGGTCTAGACCAGAGGCTTTCAAACTTGGCTGCAGATTAGAATCAACAGGGAAACTCTAGGAAAGAAAATAATATGACTATCTGCACAGTACCCCCAAAGATTACAATTCAAACTGGGAGGGCTCTCACATAGGTACTTTTATAAGTTCCCCTAAGAGACTC
Organism: Ailuropoda melanoleuca; assembly: GCF_002007445.2. Taxonomy (NCBI): domain Eukaryota; kingdom Metazoa; phylum Chordata; class Mammalia; order Carnivora; family Ursidae; genus Ailuropoda; species Ailuropoda melanoleuca. The sequence goes on along the minus strand of NW_023248679.1, from coordinate 2,985 downwards.
TAAAGTGCAACCAGGGTTGAGAACCACCGAGCTAGACAGTATCTAAAACTTCTTCCTGCTCTAACATTCTATCAGTCTTTTATATTCTATGGATAATCTAAGACATATATGTGTATTTCTGTATATATGTATGTGTGTGAGAGAGAGAGACAAAGGTATGCAGAGGTAAAAAGAGAGGGATAGAGACATAGCAAGCAACCAAGACCACATAGCATGTGGGTAAAGACAAAACACCAGGGAGTCTGGGTAGCACAGTCGTTAGGTGGCTGCCTTTGGCTCAGGGCGTGATCCTGGCATTCCGGCATCGAGTCCCACATCGGGCTCCTCCGTGGGAGCCTGCTTCTTCCTCTCCCACTCCCCCTGTTCGTGTTCCCTCTCTCGCTGGCTGTCTCTCTGTCACATAAATAAATAAAATCTTAAAAAAAAAAAAAGACAAAACACCAGAGACCAGTGGGAAAATAACACACACCAGCATTTCCCAAACGTGGCCTGAGGAATGTTCAACTGGATATTTACAGAGACTATTTGTCTACTCAATATTCTTTCTTCTTCGGTTATAAAACTCTGATTTAATTAGGGCATCCAGGTGCCCAGCTCTAAAGTTATATTTGCCAGCCTCCATGGCAGCCACATGTGACCAGTGAGATGCCAGGAGATGCCAATAAGAGTCATGGGATGGAACTTCCAGGAAATCTCCTTAAGGGGGAAGATGCTCACCAAGGGGGTTTATCCTTCATGCCCTTCGCCTCTGCCTCCAACTTCCTGACTGGAACAAGGGTGTGGTGGCCAGCACATTATTGGTCTCCTGGACCTGCATAGTGACTTTGAGGATGGAAATAATGAACTAAGGATATTAGAGCAGAGAAATCAAAGCAGCCTGGATTCCAGATGATATCATGAGGTCACAGTCACTTGGATTGCCTACTTCTGGATTTTTTTTACCTAAAAACCTGATTTTAAGTGACACATCGGAGATTATTTGACTCTGATATGGGCATTCTATGGGGGGAAAAAAGAGCTCCTTCAAATAAGTTTGGGAAATATTACACATCACAGTAGAGTTCCCTACCTTGCCTGTCAAGACTCCCACTGCACATTTGCCCATGTTAAAGGTTCATAACAAAGAAGCCTGTTCACTTTATTTAATCTGGCATTTCAAAACCTGGCTTTCCCCACACTCCCTTCCCACAACACATATACACTCAAGCACAGCACATACAGCACCTCTTAATATTGCATGAAACTAATCTTCTTCAGTGCATTATTTGAGAATCTCTAGCATAAATGCATCAATATTCACCTGTTGAAATTCCAGAATACCTAACATCTGAGCATCAATACAAAACATCAATCAAATGTTCTTTTTTCATATCAGATGCTACGGAGCAACCCATTATATGTTTTTTTTTTCTTCCACTTAGTTGTTGGTGCATCGAAGAGACAAAGTCACAAGTGTCCTGCTCGGAAACACCTCCAACAACCCAAATCCAAAATGTCCGTGGTGAGTTTTCTCCCTCCAGCTGTCAACTGCTCCCAGCTTGTCTTCTACTCTCAGCTCTGTGATGTGTGCTGACCTGTGTTTTCTCACTTTGGCCCACCTGGAAGGCTTCCAGGAATGCAAATAAAAATCAAAGCTTCCCAAGAACTAGCTTTCAGAATGAAGCTCTGTTCACAAAACCAATTCTCTGGCAGACCTAGGGGAGTACAAATCACCCAGCCATTAGCTTCTTCATGAGAACTAACTGTGAGTTTACACGTACACACAGCTTGACTAATTCAGCCTTGGCATGTGACTTGGCCATTTCAAGACTTCCAAGGAGGTCACCTGTATCCTTCCCACTTAAACTCCTGTAACAGATAACAAGTCCTTTCATTTCATAAGAAACTTAAGCTGAAAAAAATCCTGTAAAAAGGAACACTTAACAAATTCACTGAAAGTAGAAATTCCTGATACTCTTTCGTAAGAAGTGATTTTGCCAGTGGTGGTGCTCTATCCCTTTACTTTTAACCTATTTGAGTCTTTATATATAAAGTGGGTTTTGTAGATGACACAGGTGGGTCTTGCATTTATTTTGTATCCACTCTGACTTTCTCTGTATTTCAATTCACATACGTAGACCATTTATATTTAAAGTGATTATTGATGTAGTTTGATTACTATCTACCTCTTTTTCAACTGTTTGCAAATGTTACACATGTTCTTTGTTTCTTGTTTTGCCTTTCCTTATTTTTTTGCCATTTTGGTTTTTTATTTTATTTTATTTTTTAAAGATTTATTTTTTATTTTAGAGAGAGAGAGCTGGAGAGGGGGGCAGAAGGAGAGGGAGAAAGACTATCAAGCAGATGCCCCCACTAAGCAGGTAGCCTGATGCAGGGCTCAACTTCACGATCCTGAGATCACTACCTGGGCCCAAACCAAGAGCTGGACACGTAACCGACTGTGCCATCCAAGTGCCCCTCTGCCATTTCAGTTTTAACTAAGTATTTTGCAGGATTCTGTTTTCTCTCCTCCTTTAGCATGTCAGCTATATATTTTTTTTAATTATTTTTAGCAGTTGCTCTAGAGTTTGCAATATACATCTATAACTCACATAAGTCTACTTTCAAATATCATTATATCACTTCACTGGAAGTGTAAGTTCCTTCTAACAGAGTATTCCCCACTCCTCCGTCTCTTACAACATTGCTGTGGTTCATTTCATTTAGTCATATACTGTAATCACCCAGGCATTGTCACTAGTATTACTTTGAACACTTATCTATTGGATCAATTGAGAATAAGAAAAACAAAAGATTTCATTTTACCTTTGCTTATTCTTTCTCTGATACTCATTCCTTCTTGTTATAGATCGAGTTTCTGACCTACAGTTTTCCTTCTCTCTGAGAATACCTTTTAACATCTCTTTCAAAGCAAGTCACTGGCAATGAATACCCTCAGCTTTTGTCTAAGAAAGCCTTCATTTCTCCTTCATTTCTTTTTTTTTT
>NW_023248678.1:0-4852 GCF_002007445.2 Ailuropoda melanoleuca | reverse complement strand
TTTTTTTTTAGATCATTGATACCTTCATTAAATATTGTTTCTTTTTTTCTTCATTTAATATTTTCAATGAAGGAATTGTCTGAGCAAAAATATTCCATAGTTAATCATTTTTTTCATTTACATATGAGTGTATAAGAACAGGTATTCACAGGTCCTTCAAAACAATCATGGGTCCTTTAAAACAATCTGCAGTTGCAGTTAAAATAACCACAGTTGCAGGATGAGAGTGTGGACAAATTACATCTGCTGCTGTAATGATCTGCTTGACTAACAGGGGTTCTGAGAGACTCCCAAGGTTGTGACTTCATCACTCTGGTCACTCACTGCTCCGTTATACTCTCGAGAAGGCTGACAATTTCTAATGCTCCTTTCCTCCTCCAAATTTAACCACTTTAAATTTTTTTCTGAACTTATTGATATAGTTACTGTTACAGTTCTAAAGTTACTCAATTGTGATTCAAATCTGTAATAGTTACTAGAGTATATTGAGACCTTGAATTTTACAGAAAAAAAAAGAACCTGTGAATTACCATAAACCAGTTTTTAAAAACAGTTCCTTGGTAAAATGTCAACATAGAAAGATGCTTATGTAATATATGCACAAAATTACTTACAAAAGCCTCTGAGTGCAGCAATTAGATACAACCCTTAAAAAATAGGATGTGTTGTATTACATGAAGCAATTTCATCTCTGAATTTCATTTTTGTATTTATTTCCTCCTGAGTGCCTTACTTCTTGCAGTTCAGAGAACAATGAACTTTAAAACTCATTTGGACATCTTTCAAATCATTACTGAAAGTTTTCATTCTTTGAGTCTGACCCTGGCGAGCTCATAATTAACATCTACAACAGTGATTTTCAGTGAAAGTTATACCACATCCTGGGGAGAATTCCACAAATCTGTGGGGCCACTTCGGGTCACTGCAGTGACTGGGGAGTGCTAACTGCATTTAGTGGACAGGGTAAGAGATGTTAGGGTCGCTCACACTCAAGAGCTGCCTTGCTTTAGCCCGACTTTCCAATACCTCACGGGATATTGATGCAACTGAAAGACCAATTTATAATTAGCTGAGCTTAAAATATTTGACATGTAAACACATTTAAAATCTTTAAAGCATAGTCACAAAGTATTTTCTCATGGTTTTAGTATTTTTCAAGAATGCAGCTAGAATGCTGACTGTCATTTCGGGTAATCATTTTAGGGAGGGCAATGCTGTTTGTTGTTTTGAGTTGATAATACAATACACCACCACTGGCCTGTATTCTTATTCTCAGTTCACATGCAAATATGTAACAAAAGAGATCAAGACTCTTCCTAACAGACTTAGAGTTGAATATTTTTAAATAAGCAAAGACATATGACATGTAGGAATCTTACTGAATTTACCAATAAAAGGATTTAAAATTTTTCATATTAACACCTCCTATGTAATTTCTAATTGCAGCACAGGGTGAATCTAGGCTATAATATTGAATATTAAAACTATTCTTTGGGAATTAACAATTACTTTTTTTCCTGTTCCCAGAGTATGCCACACAGTCTTTGGTGGCTCCTGGTGTTTCTTTCAGTCCATCCTCTATTCCTGGCCTTCTAATGACAGAGACTGAAGGTAATCACCTGTAATTGTCTGATATGTTATCCCCACATCAAATGAAGTTAGTTCACTTTTATTGTATACACATAAGTCTTGTCTTTTATTACCTATCCTAATTCTAGGTTTTTATGTCCCCTGTACCTTTGCTCTATGATTTCCCTGTGTTCTTATATTTAAAGTGTTAGATCAACTTCTCTTATGTCCAAATTTAGTCATTATAACATGCAAATATTTGTCTTCATTATGTTTTCTACTATAGTCATATTCAATATTTTTATATTGAAATATTGTTTTATTAACTATTTTCCACTTTTAACGGAGTTGGGCATTATATTTAGTTTTCAAATTACGCATTTTTGTTTTATTCCCTCTAAATGTAATTAAACAATAGTGAATAAGGCATCTGATTCTATAGAATTGAGAGCCACAAATCTATGTGATTTCCCAAAGATCTGGTGGAGATGGGTATGGGTGATTGCGATTGTGGTTTTGGTTGTAGTTAACAGCTACGGCAATGGTTATGATTATCTTAGGGTTATATACCAAAGTGAAACCATACCAGCTAAGTACTGCTAATCCACAAGCCTTGAGCAAAAAATTTTGTGAATTTACTTTTCATTTCACTTTCTCCATCCTTTTTCTTTAACTGTCCCTGCCAACATATTTTCTCCCTGGCCCCTTCTAAAGTGTTCGTACTTCCCAATCTCCTCACCTGCCTTTACATGGGTGCTAGTCACCCTGCCTGGAATGCGCCTCCCCCCACAGTCAGTTTTTCAGGGTTAAGCCAAACACCATACTGACCGAAAGCCTTCCCTAATCACCTGTATTGGAAGTAATTTTCTTTAAACTCCGAATTTCCGTAGCAGTATTTTAAAGCAAATATATTTCTCTTTGTCAGTCTTTCTACTTTGTATTATGGCCATTCATATACATGACCTAATTTGTCATAGGAGCTCATAAACTCTTTGAGGGTAAGATGTATGCTTTAATTTATCATCTCTCCACTATGTGCTTTGTTTGACCAAATAATAATCTATAATCCCCCAGAAACCTGAATTCCTGGAAATCGTGAACATTAAGTAGCTGTTATTTTCAATATTACAGTTAGCTACTAGTCTTAAATTTAATTGGACTTAAGCTTGACATACATAATATATATGTACACTATATAAAATCTCCAATGCAAAAAGATTTAAATGAAATTGAGAAGGAAAAATATAAACATTTCATGCACAAACACTAGGTTTTCTGATAACATTTTCATTGAAACTTAACTATGGTTCAAATTTCTGGAGGATGATTCCAATAACAAAAAAGGGATTGGTCCTATTAATATCACTGTGGAAAGATCACATGGTTAATAGACAGAATGGATATTTCACAAAGGAAGATGTTATTTGGATTAATGGGTAGGTGGAAACATCGAGTCTAGTTCTTTCTTTAGCAGAATGCTGTAACAAATTGTACTTGAATGCAGAGGCATCTATTTGAACAAATTCTCTTCACAGAATGTCAATGATTTTGTGTACTTCTAATTCCTCCTTGTCTTGAACTTCTGAGCCTCATAAAACAAAAATGACTTATTAGGAGAAAAAGCAATTAAAATCAGACCCTTAGGTTAATCTCACAAGTTTATAGTGGACCAGCCTTGGGAGAGTATAATCAGAGAAGCGGTGAATGAGGAATCTCCAGGGGCAGCCACTTCAGGGACAACTTGGGGCCTTGAAACACCCACTGTGAAGTAACAAACACAGATTCTGTAAGGTAAGGCATAATCAGTACTAATAATCAAGAGAATGTTCCCAAAACCTTTAATGGAAAACATGTTTAAAAAATTTAGTCACGTTATACTTTAATTTTTTATTATACAAACATTATTTAAAATGCAAATTTCTCTCATAATCCCAAAAAATTAGGGTTGCAACTCAGCTTTTTTTTTCCAATTTTGGATACTTTACTGCCATCTATATTAATAACCATAAAATTTGTAAACCTTTTTCTTGCCTTATTCAAATATTGAATACATCAGTCAGGGCCTAGTTGTGGAAACAGAAACCACAGTTATTTTAACAGAGTAAATTTAATTTAAGGAATTGGTTAAAGAGTTATTGGATGACTGAAAGGTAAAAGGGACCACTAAAGTAGCAGATGAAGGAATTACAGAAAGCAACCCCTACCTCCAGGGCTGGAGGAACAAAGAGAAAGGCTGAGGTTACTACAACTGACCAGCTCGTGCTGGTAGCCCAGGAGCTCAGAAGAGAGACCTGTGCAGCGGGGACTCAGGAATAGAAGGAAGGTACACAAAGGGGGCAGCTGCAAGCTGGCGCCGATACCTGTGAGACACAAATGAGGCCGGTTCTGCGAGGATGGAAAATAAACTGCCAGGGTGAAAAAAACTATTGCTGCCATGAGCAGGAAGCGAAACTGGAAGGAGCAAGTCCCCTTTCCTGCCTCTAGTTTTGCCTTCTGCCTCTTCTGCCCTAATTTGGCAGGGAGACAGATGGCAAAGAAGAAATGCAGCTTGCAAAGCTGTAGCCCCAGGATCACAGAGAAGAGTAGAGAAGGGCAGGTTTGAGGCTAAAAGGTAAAAGCTAATAAACAGAAAGTATCAGTAATTATACTTTTGTATCTTAATGGACATGCACACTTTTAATGTTTTAATTCTTCATTATGATTACGTTATACCAAATGCAACCCCCGAAAGGATTAGAATTGCAATTAAACTTTTCCATTAGTATCAAATTAATGAATTTATAAACCGTGATGCTCTTTCTTTGCCTTGTAACAAAGAATAGATTACTTACGTCATAATTGTATTCAAGTTGCCACTGAACTACTGGCAAACTATTTCATACTTTTGGTTTATGACACTGTGTTCAAATTCCTTGATTAAATTACAGCCTTATAATCAATTTCTACATATCGACTAGTCTCCAAGATTTTTCTTCATATATTAGTACTAGTTATAAAAGAATATTATAAAAATTATAACATGAAATAACATAACTTGGGGTCAATTAGGAAATGGTCTTTATAAATAGAAATATGTAAGTGTTTTGGGGAGCCTGGGTGGCTCAGTCATTTAAACATCTGCCTTCGGCTCAGGGCATGATCCCGGCATTATGAGATCGAGCCTCACATCAGGCTCCTCTGCTGGGAGCCTGCTTCTTCCTCTCCCACTCCCCCTGCTTGTATGCCCTCTCTCGCTGGCTGTCTCTATCTCTGTCGAATTAAAAAAAAAAAAAAAAAAAACTGG
>NW_023248677.1:0-4832 GCF_002007445.2 Ailuropoda melanoleuca | reverse complement strand
AGGGGCACCTGCACCCCAATGTTTATAGCAGCAATGTCCACAATAGTCAAACTATGGAAAGAGCCCAGAGTCCATCAACAGATAAATAGGTAAAGAAGATGCGGGATATATATACAACGGAATATTACTCAGCCATCCAAAAAAGTGAAATCTTGCCATTTGCAACAACATGGGTGGAACTAGAGGGTATTATGCTAAGCAAAATAACTCAATCAGAGAAAGACAATTATCATATGATTTCACTCATATGCGGAATTGAAGAAACAAAAAAGATGAAGGGAAGGAAAAATAAAAACTGAGACGGAGGCAAACCATAAGAGACTCTTAAGTATAGGGAAAAAACTGAGGGTTGCTGGAGGGGTAGTGGGTGAAGGATGGGGTAACTGGGTGATGGGCATTAAGGAGGGCACATGATGTAATGAGCACTAGGTGTTGTATGCAACTGATGAGTCACTAAACTCTACCCCTGAAACTAATAAGTGTATGTTAACTAAATTGAATTTAAATAAAAAAAAATTTTTTTAAAGCAGAGCACAGCCAAGGAAGGGAGAGGGGTTGGAATTAATGACAAACAGATGGGGGCTTATGACAAAAAAAGAAGGAAAGGCTCCAGAAGCCATGGTGAAGTGATTTTAAGACAGATGAGTAGATGTTCAGGACAGAGCCAAGATAGGCAGAAGCAACAGCTGAAGACTCTCTAGGGAAAAAAACTCAAAATGAGTTTAAGGAAAAAAATAGCATTTTTAAACAGGTAGCTTACAACTGACGGATTCTATCACAGTTGTTTGGTCTTAACTTCATCTTCATGTTATGGACAGGATTGACAAAGAAGACAGTGGGATATGTTCTTGCTTCTACTTGAATTAGTAAATTATTTTTGCCCTGCTGCATGAAGGACTTAGGAAGTGTGGCACAGTAGTTATGATGTAGGTATCCATGCCAAACAGACATGATGTCTTAAGCTCAAACTTTCTGAGTCTCCAAATGAGATGTGTAATATATCTTACATAGTTACTGTGGAAAAATAAAAGACAATAATTTATGAAAATGTCTGATTATTATTGGATTCATAGCTGGCCTTCAATAAATGTTAAATTTTGTTTGGGTTTACAGAAGTTCACATTATTAAATATGAATAAAAAGTGAAAATCAGAACCAATACAATTCTAATTTGGAAAAGACTTGGAAGACTGGGGCGGGGGGGGGGAGTTGAATACAGATGTGGAAGCCATAAGGTTGTGCTGGACACGGTAATGCACCACCAAGGTCCCATTTCAGTGAAGAAACGTTGGCCCAGCCAATGGCAGGGTTGTCACATTTTAGAAGTAGTTATCACCATTGTCAAAGGGGCAAGGTCAGGGAGCATGTACTAAAAACCAGAGAGTAGCTATAATAGAAAAGTGACAACTAACAAGAGCTGTAGCCTTCCATAGAGGGACAAGACCAACTCACAGAAAGACTGAAGCTGTGGACGCGGATACCCTGGTCATCCTATCCTCTCCCCATCCCATCCGGCCAAGGCCTCCCACTGGCCAAAAGAGAGAGGAAAGGGGAATGTGGATGATAAGGTCTGTCTCCTGGAGCACAGAAAAGGGCAAAGAGGAATGGAAAGTGGCCTCAGAGGAGCAAATGGAAAATATCCAGTGCATCTTGGCCCCCTAGTTTAAAAGTAATCTTTCTCCTCCATACCCCTATATTTCCTACCCCCAAAGATGACTCCAAGGGTAATGAGCCAACTTCAACAAGCAGCAAGAGTGCCCCCTTCTTTCATCAGGAAGAGCTGTTTCTAAGCACATCTTACCCTACTTTCTGGTGGCACCATTCCTCCATGCCCTCCAAAGTTATCAGGTTCTGAGCAACTGGTATCCTTGAAAAACTCTCACAATCAGTTGGCACCCAAAGCCAGACTGTTTTGCTTCCAAACAGATTCTGTGTTCCTTGTTGACCTGGTTGTTTTTACTTTGGCCACATAAAACCCCTAGTAGGATGGTCTCGGCACTGAACTTCAAACCCACAGTGAGTGTCCAATGGACTCTGGTACATCTCTCTTGGGATAACTAGAGAAATAAGAACGGGTGACTCATGCTTTCTCTTCACAATGACTCTGCCTTGTTTTGTTTAATAAAGCCTTTTCCATATGAAGTGGCATCATGTAATTCATTAAGAGCCCTGTTGTATGACAGTGACACTGTCATATGGGATGCCACCTTAGCCACTTTGCACTTTGTACAACCAATTCACTGTGAATTTCAAAAAGAAAGTAGGTAGATACTCTTCCTAATCTCTGAACTTCACTGGCGTACATGAAGCAAGAGCCAAGGGTCGTGACTACGGCTACTTACAAAATAAAATATTTGTGACAGATATGGAAGGGAAATTTGGAATGCGATTTTCTGGAATTCTCAACTCTGTATTTGAAAATTGTAAAATGTATTTGCATGCCATCATTGACATGAAAACAAACCCCATTCAATTTAACAAAAATCTTTTTGAGCATCTATTAGGCACTATGACTCTTAGTAAGAACAAGAGAAATGGGAAATAAAGCTTGGAATTCAGTGAAATAAAATTGGGGGCATTCACACCGCAATAATGAAAGGAACTGAGTTCCTGACTCACAACTAGATGGAACAATCCTACTCCTGTGCTCGAAATCCATGATGTGTCCTCCAAGCACATGTCCCTCTTCCCAAGAGCTGGCCTACTCCATCTGCCAGGCTGAAGTGGAGGTTCCATGTTCTCAGTGACCCTGTCCATCGACCCCAGCTGATGCATGCAAGGATGGGTCTGTGAGCTGAGCTGTTCCAGTGGGATTTCCTTGGAATTTTTGACTGTCTGACTCAGAAATACAAAATAACTGCTGCCTTCCCTTTCCCCCAGCATCATTATAAAGATACGTGACTTGATACTGAAGAGAGCTAAAGGGTAATCTTTCCTTAGTGGAACCATGAGACATTAAACTCAGGGGCCATGCGTCCATCAAATGCAGGAAGCATCTGGAATAAGAGAATGAAGTCAACATACTGAGTAAAACAGAGTCAAGAGCTGGAAAAAAGGGGCCCTGGTGGCATTTGTGTTCCTGGTTCCAGTCAGCCCTCAGGCTCCACTGCCTCTCTTCCTTTTCCTAGTTTTATATGGTCAACACTTCCTTAGACTCCTCTGGGCCCTGCAGCCCTCAACTAGCCATAGAAAGCCATTGCATCTTTAATCTAATGATGTCCTAAGTAACTCAGAGTCCTCTTGTGCACACCTCAGGGAAAGGAGGCATGTCCAGGGGTGTCTCACCATAGCCGTGACACGCAGGGTGGCTGGGGAAACCGAGAATGGTTGGAGGCACCACAAATTGCAAAAGTTGTTTGTGCCCTCATGCAGCAAGGACAGACAAGTTGGCCTCCTCCTGAAGGTTTCCTCCCACAGACTCCAGCAACTGCTTCCCCTCATCTCAACACACATCCCCACTGCTACCATAACATTTTGCTTCCAGCCCTGGACCTTTCCTTTACTGCTGCAAATGGTCCCTACATCTCAACTCTATAAATAGGACGTTCACCCCGGTATTGAAGGAACATGGCTTCCACAATGGGAAAATTCAAAGCTACTCCAAATCTGGTAGAATCACCAGAAGGGTGTGAAACCACCCACCCAATTATGAAATGTAAGTTACAGTTTTATGTCAATGAGTATTTTCTCATGACAGCAAACAAAAATAGAGGACCAGGGCTACCTTGGAGAGAGACCTTCTACTATGAAGATATCTGTTACTCCAACACTATTATTTTAGCCATCATTTACACTTATGACGTCACCAATTACGAGCTCATGAACATTCCCCTTGTCACAAATAGCTCTCATCTTACACTAAGCTCTGGCGTTACTATTGCAGATACCAACCTGGAGTAAATTTTCACGTGTCACTAAAGCATTGGAAAGTGACCTGTAAATGCTCCCTTATCGAACAGTATTACATATTCTGAGTAAATAAATTTGTTACTTTCTGAAGACATGAAGAGCTTGAATCGTTCTCTATTGTTTAGAAAGTAAAATTTTAATTTATTACCAAACAAACTATGAAAATCCTCCTTTTGGAGTAAACTTTGTTAGATAGCATATTTTTGGCTTAGGACGGGAGTTGATTTTTCTGCTAAACTAAATACATCCATGTGTCTTCATGATCTCAGGAACACATTTTTTAAAATATTTAGTTACACTCTCATCTCTGGTAATTAACACAACTACTATTTTTCAAGACCAAAACTACAGCCTTACCTTCACGTTTAAAAAATGCAACGTGTGAAGTCCCTAGATCCTACAAAGTTAGATCATAAATGTGAAACACCTTACTAAAAAGAAAAATAAGAAACGTTTACTTTGGAGTATGCCCTGTTCCAATACTCTGATTTAATGCCAAAGTGAAGACATTTTTAGCGTGCTTTCCCAACGGAGACCAGACGGATGCCTTCCCGTTTGAGGGGGTGTCCCGGGGAGTCGTCGTCTGAGCAGTCGTCACATATGTATGCTTAACAGAATTCAGCATAAACAACTGGAAATAGCAGTCTGGTAGGAAATTTATGATATTAGATTGTTTCCTTAGGTTTTCTCATACTTAGAAATGCTGGGTTGGCTTGTTTCCTCAGAACCCATTTCTCCAGCCAGAATGGTGGGCTTGTATGGATAACGTAAGTCCTGGAAACCATTAATCATAAATATTATGAAGTACCTATTGTGCTCAAACAGCTTTGCTCAGAAAACCTAAGTGTCTCTCTCTCTCTTTTTTTTTTTAAAGATTTTATTTATTTATTTGACAGAGATAGAGACAGCCAGCGAGAGAGGGG
>NW_023248676.1:0-4832 GCF_002007445.2 Ailuropoda melanoleuca | reverse complement strand
GTTCCCTCTCTCGCTGGCTGTCTCTCTGTCAAATAAATAAATAAAATCTTTAAAACAAAACAAAACAAAAACCCTCTCTGTGACAGACAATATCAAGAGAATGAGAACATCAGCCACAGACTGGGAGAAAATATTTGCAAAAGATGCATCTGATAAAGGACTATTATCCAAAATATGCAAAGAACTCTTAAAACTCCACAAGAAGAAAACAAACAACTTGATTAAAAAAACAGACCAAACCTTAACAGACACCTAGTCAATCAACATGTACAGAACAAATAAGCATATGTAAAGATATTCTACAGCGTATAAGAGAAACGCAAATTCAAATAACAGTACGATACTACTACACACCTATTAGAATGGTCAAAATTGGGAACACTGATGACACCAAATGCTGGTGAGGATATGGAGCAGTAGGAATACTCCTACATTGCTGGTGGGAAGACATCTGGCAGTTTCTCACAGCACCAAACATATTCTTACCATAAGATCCAGACATCATGCTCCTTGGTATTTACCTAAAGAGGTCAAAAATTATGTCTACAACAAATCCCACACATGGATTTATAACAACTTTATTTATAATTGCCAAAACTTGGAAGTAACCAAGGTGTCTTTTAGTAGATGAATGGATACCTAAAGTGTGGTACATCCAGACAATGGAATATTATTCAGCGCTAAAAAGAAATGAACTACTATACCCTGAAAAGACATGAAGGAAACTTAAATGCACATTACTAAGTGAGGGAAGCCAGTCTGTAAAGGCCGCATAAGATAGATGTGAATTCCTGGAAACAAAAAGGAGTGTTAGAAGGAATTAATGGTACAGAGAATTAAATGATATTGTTGATAAGATTATTTTTAATATCAACATTCAATAATTTTTGATTGGTACATAACTTTATCTGGTTTTGAAACATTAAATGGTATTTTGCCTTCTTAATTATTAAGCTGATGAAAATATTGTGTGAAAATATTGTGTTGCATTAAAACCTGATTTACCAAATACAATTTTTTTTTTAAATGTTGCAGAAAAAAACATGGTTTCTTTTGGAAGGGTGCTGTTTTAAAATACAGTCTGAAGATACATAAAGAGGAGGGGAGAAACACAGGCTGATGTTAAACATAATGGCCCTCCTTTTATAACAGAAAAGAAATGCAAAGCTCCCATAACAGAGTGTTAATTGGGGACTAACCAATAGACACTTGTGTGAAGCTCTTCCACCAGCCTAGCATCTGAGGATGTTAAAACATCCCTGTAGGATTGGCTCTCTTTTTCTTAATTTTGAAATGGAACAACACTGTTTTGAATTTCTTCTTTACACAAGTTGGTCAGCTTGGTTGCAAAAAAAAAAAAGAGAGATGTTTCCAGCCTAATGGATGATTCAGAGAAGTTATTTCCCAGCTTTCTTTCTGGAAGAAGCTGAATCCAGTGGAAATGCTACAATCCTGAAAGGTAAACCGGCCCTCTATGACAGAAATAACTCAGATGCTAAAGTTCTCTTTTCTAAGATTGTTATGCCAATTGGCATTGCGATTTAAAAATTCCACTGGGGAGAGATCTCAGCCCTGCTGATTTAATTACTAGGCTTTGCCTGACCTTGTTTGTTTAGATTTTGCTGTATTGAGTGTTGCTATGGAATCCTGCCTAAATTTATTTAGTAGTATTGAAAGAAAATATGATGGCACTGACCATTTTGGTTAAAAATAACAAAAACAAAACGGGATTTGTACAGCTAAGAAAAGATCTTGTTAGAAAGACAACTCTTTTATTTTTATGTTTTTTTAATTCCCAGATACTTGTCTGGTCATCCAAACCAAATGAAGAGAATTGTTGGTAATTAAAAAGTAATTCACTGAAGTGAGTGCAGCTGTAGCAATGGCTTTACTGCCAGACTCAATGTGATCTATAGAAGCAAATTGTAATTGTTTCAAATGAAAAAAATATTCTTTACTTATGAGGATAAATCTGAAATGTTTATTTCATTTATAAAAACTTTGGTGAATTTTTAGCAATGAAATTATAAAGAAGAAAGGAAAGTCTGCCAATTTGACAAATATTAGCCTCACATATGTGTGCATCTGAATAATTATATACAAACTGCTCTAAAATAAGCAAGTGAATATTGTACAGCCATTTTATTTCCTATTTTATCCCTTGGGTTTAAAAGGGTTGAAAATAAGGAGCCTGGAAAAGGGAGGTGGGGGGAAGCATTTAAATTATTTATTTATTTTGACTTTTAAATATCAATAATACTTCTAAACTTGGTATTAAAATATCACTAAAGCTATGAACATTTTATTAACCTTCTTTGGGCATTTTCTTTACCAAGTATTGTTTCTATGACCTTCAAATCAAAGGTTTCTTCATGGTGAATCCCTTCCACACCCACCTGAGGGTGTATGTTTCCTTTAGTTGGTATCTCCCAGATTCCTTTGGGCTGTTGCTTGCTTTATCCTGTCAGCACTTTGAGTATTTTGGTATTTTTTCTATTTTGACACTTACCATAATTTTGAAACTATTTATTTCTGTTTTTGTCTTCTCTAAGAGACTGCTATTTTTTGAAGGTCAGAGCAGAAAACATTTCACCTTTATTGTCTATGCCCTACCTTCACACATCACTCTCAGTGCACAGCAGAGTTTGGGGGATCAGGAGGGCATTAGTAAAAGTAAACTGAGTGAAGAGAGGGTAGAGGAATGATAAATCTTATATAAACTCTAATATATTATTTTTATTTTATTAGATTTTTACTGAAATGTATCAGTGCTATTTTTAATGCATAAAAGTATTAGTACATGGAGTATATTTATTAATGAAATGTTGATTACTTGCAATACAGTTGGTTTATTGCTCTACTTTTATTAAATATATGCATTTTTATTAGACTTATGTTCAAACTATATAATGTGAAGATTTATTGAGAAACTGAATTAACCACAATTAACTTTAAAACAAAATTGTTAGATTGTAAAATTCTAAAAACTGAAGGATAGACTTATTCTGTCAGACTATATATGTATATACATGAAAACTTTATGGATCTCAATTGTAAAATACTATCTTCTGAACTGTTCATAAACTTCATGTTGGATCCATAAGTTAAGTTATGAAATAAGTCTTCTCCATTTAAAATACAAAATATTTAAAAGTAGAATTCAAAGACTTTAATAGCTATTATTGCTTTAGAAGTTATCAAAAAGACCAAAACATCAACACTGTGCATGGGACTAGTAATAGGTTGTTGTAGGTATAAAGGGGTTAAAAAGAGGCACATGGATATTCCTAAATTAAAAATTAAAGCACATTTGGGGTGCCTGGGTGGCTCAGTTGGTTAAGCATCTGACTCTTGATTTCAGCTCAGGTCATGACCTCGGGGTTGTGATCAAGCCCGGTGTTGGGCTCCACACTGGGCGTGGAGCCTGCTAAAAATTCTCTCTCTCCCTCTCTCTCTGTCCCTCCCCACCTCTCTAAAAAATAATAATAATAATTAAAAAAATTAAAGCACATTCATTCATTCTGTAAATATGTTCTGAGATATTCGATGTACCAGTTATTGAAAATACAAAAATATATTAAGCATTTGCTTTTATATTTTACTTTGTAGTGTGGGTGGGGCAAGAGACAATAAACATGAATGAATAAATGAGTGAATGAATGAATGAATGAATATTAGGTATGTATGAAATGAAGAAAAATAGAGAGAAAATGACAAGTGGAGGTTAACTGATTAAGGTCCATTTGAGCAGAGACTTGGAAGTATGGGAGTGAATTATCTGGATAGCCAGGGAAGAGGTTTTGGGGCAGAGGGAATAGTTTGATAAAAGGCCCCATGGCAGGACTATCCCTTGATTGTTCCATAAACACAGGGCAATTTGTGTGCCTGAAATGAAATGAGTGAGACAGAGACAGGTATAATACCAGATTAGAGAAGTGGCTCAGCACAACATGACATAAGGCCATGTAGCTTATGGAATGACATCTTTCATTCTGAGAAAATTGTTAAGCCACTGGATGGTCTGGAGTCAAGGAACATGTCTAAGTGTTTGGAAAAGCATATTATTATTGCTTTGTGAATAATAAGTTACAGAAGGCCAAAAATGGAAACAGTGAGACTGGTTGGAAGCTTTTGTGACTAGAGTTCCATACTTAGCCGGAATGCCCTAGTGTGACACTACCTGCTGTTAATGACAATCATCTTAAATTTGTAAAATACATAGTGCGTGACAATTCCGATTTCTTTGAATTTATCTTTCATATTTTTTCAAAAAATTAGCTCTACTGTTTTTGATTTCATTTCCTCTGTTTTTGATATCATTTCTGCACTTTTACCATCTCTTCATCTAATGAACATAATTAATACATATACATGTAGCTTTCATTTAATATTCATGTACTATGTGGCATGTTGTGTACACGAACTGCAACACTCCCCTGAGGCAAGAGTTATCACGCCCTCCTTCATAGTGAAAAGTGAAGTACCTACAGGTTTAATCAACCTGCCTAGTTTTCTGCTATTAAATAGCAGATCTGACATTCAGATCCAGGTCTGTTTTCCACCATGGCCTGCTATTTTTCCCCTGAACTATGTGGATGTTCCTAGTCATTGTGGCCTATTGATTACAGCAGAATCTAAGCACAGTGATTCTGAAAGAAAAAACTATTTCTAAATTAGAAAGATTTAAGAATCCCAAAGTTATACCTTTGGTTCAAAATACATTTACTGGAAATTCATATTTACACTACTCAATTGTTTTCTAGAATAATGATATCTATAAAACATAGGCATGAAAATTAGAAATAATCTGTCTACTCCATAATTTTCAAACT
>NW_023248675.1:0-4827 GCF_002007445.2 Ailuropoda melanoleuca | reverse complement strand
GAAGGGGGGGGGGGGGGAGGAGAGACGAGATTGTTTTTTCTTCTAATTTGGAGGCAGAAAGTATGGCATGTAGAGATCCGACCAGCACAGCTTTCAAATGCAGCGGGTCCAGAGCAAATTCAAGGCAAGCTTGCCTACTGCTCATTTCCCACCCTGCTCCCGGCCATGCATCTCAGCTCCCAGGTACCTTGTTTTAAACTTGGAGACACAAACTGCTGTTAAAGGAATACCTACTTGCTAGTCAAATCAACTTCTGTTAATGGAAAAAAATGTATGGAGGTTGAAAATATTTAATCTGGTCAATATTTAAACTTTCATAGAAATTGAAATGGTTGCAAGAATTGGTTCACTTTGTTCTGAGTTGAGAGGAGAAAGAAAACTGCAGGAAATGGTGGGAGCCTCGTGAATTTGTTTCTTTGTTTGAAGATGTTTGATGAGACCCATTGGACCCATCTGTTACGTGGAATTTTAAAACTACCAATTTAAGTATTTTTTTATATTAAATGTCAGAATTGTTTCAGTGGCAAATCAGGTTATTTGGTATGTGGCAAAAAATTTAAACAGTGCCAGATAGCTGTGACAGGAGGATTACCTGCTTCCAACGTGTTTAAATAACTTGTATGCACAGGTATAAATAATGATGTCACATTTTAAAACCCTATATACTTCTGGTTTGATAGAATGTATCCGATTTCAAAACTTTCCAGGAACATAGGTGTTTATACCTTTTTTTACGTGGCAAAAAAATGTGCTTCCCGGTCTCTGAGTCCACCAGAGCTGAGGACTGATAGATTATTGAGTTAAAAGGTCATGCTTTCTTCTCCTTTTGTTTCATGGTGATAGTTGAAGGCAGGAGCTCTAGAAACTCCAGCATGCTTGCTTGTTTGTGTAATTTGCCGGTGTTTTAATTGAAGAGCTGCATCTTGAAACATTACACATCTTCTGAACTCAGAAGCGTGGTAGCAAGTGTAGCCCATCAGTTCGGCTGAGCTTGTGGGTCTGTAATTAAAACTGTACTTATGCTACATTCTTGCGCATCTGTAAAATAAAGTGTGCTTATGTATTCTTTTGAGAACTTGGTCCGTGGTCTCCTGAGAGAGGATACACTGTGGCTGTCCTGGGCACCATTTCCTTTGTTGAAAAATTAAGATCCCAGTGAATTTCCTGGCCAAGAGGTCTGAAGCCCCACGGTGCTGGCGGCCACTGATCCTTCGTCACTTGGCTAGAGACTTAAGAGTTTGAGGATGGATGATGGTTCTTTTGGGGGGATTTTTTTCCCTTGATTTGAATTGGTGTGTTTCATATTTGGGTCATATGGCAGCATATTGTCAACATAAATGTCAAACTTTGCAAATTTGAAGCAACACCGTGTGTGTGCGTACTGTCTACTGCGTGCCCTATGACGAAACTCTCCCGCCCCCACACCTGCAGGTGTTCTCTGTATACTTCAAGATTATGTGTGCATCAATAGATATAGAAAATGGAGAAATTCTGTGAGCGTGTGCACACACATCATGCACAGGGCACAGAGAGAGAGAGGCGTGGGGGCAGGGTGAGAAAGAGTCTTCACATCGCACAGACCTGACCTGAGTAATGAAGCCCCTCCTTTTAGGTTCTGTGTGTTTGGTTGGTTTTTACCTTTCACTAAAGCAGGATGGATTTTCCTATTTATACTGTTGAGTGTATCGTAAATGATGTGAGTACGTTGGGTGTCTGCCTAATGCTGTTAACCCAGAATCTGTCAAGGGTAGCACCATTTCGTAGCATTCGTGTGGTGTTTTTTCTCCCCCTCCAATCTTTGTAATTATGAAATAATTTCACTATGAAATAAGTATTGGTTTTCGTTGCCTAATTCTGTTGGAGATTCATTCAGGCGATCCAGCTCACAGAGAGCACACCAAGTCCCTTTTAGGTTTTCTGGCAACGCTTGTGATTCGTCAGCCTGACAGGCCTTTTCAGGGACTGGGACTCCTGCTTCTCTGGCCCTGACCGCGAAGGTTTCTCCCTGCCCGGGGTCTGTGTGTTCGTCTTTTTGGAGCCTTCAGGCATGGCGGTGTGCAGTCGTTCCATGTCATGGGTGAAAACAAGAGATGTAAAAGCGACAAGTGACCCATCCTCTCAGGGTTACAAAAGCAGAACCATGGATCTTGTTTACACCTTGAGACAGATCATGGTTTTGCTCCCAGCAGACACAGGTGCGCGTGTGATCTAGGTGTTAGGGAGGTTGTGTTCCGAGTATCAGTGTGAAACACCCACACACATGTTTAAAGTTCTGATGGGGAGGGAAATAGGAATGGGGCTGGCGCGCCCCCCAGACCAGACTTAGCGGCAGCAACATGACTGGTTTCCCCGTGGTGCCTTCTGGGCCCTCACACCGGTTTCTTCTTGGAGACCCAAGGTGTTGCTGTGTTTTTTGCAGTTTAAGCAACGACTTCACACCCAGAGTCTCCCTTTGCAGCTCCTGGCATGCACACTCCCGTCCCTCCACCTTCTGCACTGTTCCTGTAATGGCTTTTGTTTGACGCCCTTTTTAAATGTGCGATGTTCTTCTGACAAATATGTCTTGGACGACATGACAAGATGTGCAGCCTGAAGCACGCTTCCTGAGTGGGGAGGGGGCAGGGCCCCTCCCGCTTCCGTGCCTGTGTGTGTTGGGGGGGCTGGGGGTCACTCCAGAGAAGGGCCCGTGGGGCGCCAGCTGAGGCCCCCCTGCAGGCCGTGGCCTCCTCGCTTCCGTTGGCTTTGTGTCCTTCTCCGAGTTGACTGTGATCAACAGGCGGGACCCACAGGTGCCTTCTGTGACCCGCCCGGCCATAAACTGTTAAAAGTGGTGAAAGCCCAACGTCGCAGGCGTGGGGCCCGCCGTCTTCCCCGCCGCGGACCTGGCCTTGTTTCCCTTCTCCCATGGCCTTTGGGGAACTCGCGATTCCTGTTGACTAAAAGAGCACCAGCCTCCACCACAAGCCTGTCAAATCAGACGTCCGAATAATCTCTGAACCCATTTTGGTCAGTACAGGAAGCACGGGCTCCCTTCCTGCCCATGTTTTCCTGAGAGAAAACTATCTTCCCTCCTTTTTTGCATATTTGGCAAATGGTTCCACCTTTCTCCACGCCCCAGTGGAGTGTGAAGACGGTGGCAGAGGAGACAGCCTACCGGCCTACCGGCCTGCCGCCCGGGGCAGCAGGGTCCCTCCCAGGTGGCTGAGTGGAGGGGACTCCACGCGTGGCACGGGGTCCGAAGACCCCCGTCTTCCAAAGGCGGGATTGGTGTGGGAAGGCAGCACCCCCTCGGTCTCTGGGAGGCACGGGTTGACTGGTGAGTGCCACGCGCTTTCTCTGCCGCGCTTGCATAGACAGGGGACAGCCTGAGTGGCGTCCCTTCCTGGTGGCCTGGCCCGGCCCCTGCCCAGCACCCCTCCACCGCCTGTCTGGGGTGATGGAGAGCATCATTATGCACCATTTGCACACGCTACTTTCGGGTTGTCCTGTGCTCCACCTCCTGATGGCTGGTGGCGCAGGGCCACCAGTTAACGAATTGCCTAAAATGGGGCCTAATTAGTGGAAAAGTGCCTTCTTCATATTTTCTCACTCAAGTGTGCAATGATTCATTTTTCTCCAGCAATCAGCTCACTGCTGAATGAAATCTGACTCTCTTCCTGCTGTTTTCGCGCCAAAAGTTAGCAGTCCTGGACACTGGGCAGAGCTTCCCAGCTGGGGGGTCACGGGGGGGGGGCAGTGGGATGGGAAGGAGGCACCCAGTATCCTTCCTCCATCCTCCTTCCCTGCCCTTCCTTCTCTCTCCCTCTCTTTCCCTCTTCCTCCTTTCTTTGGGGGGGGGGGCGGGTACAGTAGTCTATGGAAACAACTGAGAAAAAACAGCATAAAGTATTTTTAAGTGCTCTTCTGCGCCCTGACACAGAGTTTCAGGCTCCATTTTGGAGATCACACTGATAGCAGCCCTCTAAAGCATTTCCTCTTCTGAAGCTAAGAGTTCCACCAGGAATATTGATTTGTCCATTTGGGGTGAATTTTTCTTGTGGAATCCTAGTTTCCCTGGTCAGCCTGGAGCACAAGACATCGCACATAAGACACCTCCTTGGCCCCCAGGGGGAAAATGTTTACTTTACAATCTTTAGGAGAAACAAAAATGAGGAATTGATCTTTTATGAGCTTGCTTCTGAGACACTCTGAAACGTCCTCCCTTGCTTTTAATGCAAACAGAGAGAGAGTGCCAGGGACCCCCTAGTGCGAGCCCCACTTTCCAGCCTGAAAAAGTGACCTTTTCCTCCTCCTTTGTGGTGAGTTTTGTGGAGGGTGGAAAATTAAAATGATATTCAAAGAGATCCACAGTGAAAACATATTGATAAATTGTGTATCCCACTTCATTAAACCAAAATCACACTGCTAATTATCTGAGGTTGTTAGAGATAAGGCCATTAATTACCATTTAAAAATGGTTTGGAAATTTCTAGTGCTTTTCTGCACGTGTTTTCTTCCTGCTTCTGCCTGGAGCTGTATGTGTTTCCCTGAATTTAAAGAATTTCCAGCTCCGTCTAGAGCAGACCAGGCTCTTGTGAAAGAAATGAAACTTGCCGCACAGCTACAGCAAAATAGTTAAAGCGAAGCACTGAAAATAAATAATTTAGGCTCATTTAAGGGCTGCAGGAAAATCGGATGGTAGTGTCTAAAATGAGTTTTCCTCTCTTTTGCTGTCTGAAGGACAAGAGCATTTTTCTGCCAGGTTACAAATGAAGACACGCCGATTTTTGTGGCCCTGCAAATGAGGAAGTTGTAAGCTTCTGTGAAGTTGTACTGATGACTCCCCCG
>NW_023248674.1:0-534 GCF_002007445.2 Ailuropoda melanoleuca | reverse complement strand
ACTTCAAGGGCTTTCCCCTCACACTTTGTTTCTTGGTTCTAAGGGCTGGATCCTCCCCATGCCCCTACATCGAATGTGGAATCGGGGTCCCCAGTGAAAATGTTGCTGTTCGCTGGATGTGTTTTCCTGGATGCTCTGCATTATTACCAATGAGAAGGGCGCTGAGTCCTCGAAAATCCTGACCCTTTTCATTCATGCTCCCTTACTCACGANCCCTTACTCACGAGAGATGATGATCGTTGATATTTCCCTGGACTGTGTGGTGTCTCAGAGACCACTATGGGGCACTCTCGTCAGGCTTCCGCGACCACTTTCCCTCATGTTTCCCTATTTACGAAGGGTGATGATTGTGCTAAGACAGTCCCTGTACGGTGTTGTTTCTGACGGACGAGTTTTGGGCCTTTTCGTTCCATTGCCGCCAGCAGTTTTGGCAGGAATTCCCCAGGGAGCAAATATTTCGTTGGAAGCGGGTTTTGGCCGAACAGTCTTTCTCAGTGCTGTGTTCGTCTTGTTTCACTCACGGTACCAAAGCAC
>NW_023248673.1:0-4825 GCF_002007445.2 Ailuropoda melanoleuca | reverse complement strand
TATCTATCTATCATCTATCTATCATCTATCTATCTATCATCTATCTATCTATCATCTATCTATCTATCTATATCATGGACTATTACTCAGCTTTCAAAAAGAATGAAATCTTGTTATTTGCAAAGATGAGGATAGAACAAGAGGGTATTATGCTAAGTGAAATAAGTCAGTCAGAGAAAGACAAATACCATAAGATTTCACTTATATGTGGAATTTAAGAAACAAAACTGATGAACATAGGGGAAAGGAAGGAAAACTAAGATGAAATTAAGAGGTAGACAAACATAAGAGACACTGAACTCTAGGAAATGAACTGAGGGTTGCTGGAAGGGAGGTGGGGGGGTTGGGATAATTGAGTGATGGGACTTAAGGAGAGCACTTGATGTAATGAGCACTGGGTGTTACATGCAACTGATGAATCACTACATTCTGCCTCTGAAACTAAGCAACAACAACAACAAAAACAACTTTTCACTCGTGTCTTCCACTCTTTTCTCAAGTCCAGAGAGTATCCTTTTGGTCATTACTTTAAATTCTTTTTCAGGCATGTTACTTACATGAGTTTTGCTGAGATCTCTGGCCATGGCCTTTTCATGTTCTTTAATTTGGTTAATTTTCTGTCTTCTCATTTTGTCTAAATCTCTGTGCCTGCTTCTGTATGATAGGAAAGTCAGCTACGTCTCTTGTTATTGATGATAATGACCTTTTAAAAAGAGGTTCTGTAGCGTTCTGGCATGTACTATCTCCCATTCCCCAGTGACTCATGCTTCCAGGATTGTGTCTAATCTGTGCTATGTGTGATCTGCTATTTTGTCCTGGCCACTTTATCCATCAGGCTTGTCATCTGCGGAGGCTCTCTTTGCCTGTTTTGGTCAATGTTTGTTTCCTGGTATGAATGTGATGCAGTTTAACTATGTTTGCTATGGCCTGTTTGTGAAACGGGACCTGTCACCACCACCACCAGAACAGAGGCTCCACAAAACTCCCATGTCAGGAGAGTTGTGAGCTAGGGTTTGGACAAGTCTTCTGGGGGATGGAGCCCACTGCACTGGGACTTAGGCAACAGTGACTGAGAGGGGCTTTCCACCAGAGCATGGGATGGTGAGGCTTGGTGTAAGCAAGTTAGGCAGGAGAGTCAGCACTGTGCTGGTTCCTGCAGGTGGTCCTGTGCTTACACTGAGAGTCAGGAGATGGAAATGGCTCCAGCCTGTTCCTCTGTTCCCTGAGGGGTCTCTCTGTCAATACTGCTTCTCTAGGGTGCACTCCAAGATGAACAAGTAACCTCCGCCCTGTGTGCCCCAGGAGCTCTTCAGATCTGTTTCCATGCTGTGTGTCTGCAGATTGTTGGTTGTTTGCCTGCCTTCTCTCCAGGAGCAGCACAATGCCTTCTGGGCTGTATCCCAGCCAACTCCAGTGACCTTTAAAACACCAGGCTTTAAGCCCCTCTGATTGAAAAATTCATGAAATTCAGCTCCTCTCACTTTCTAAGCCAATTGCTATGAAGATTTGTTTTCTGTGTGTTGTTCCCCTGTGTGCTAGTTTGTCTTTCACCCTTCTCTGCAACCATAGCTCCCTCCCCATTGCAGTCGCCAGGATTTGTCTCTCTCCCAAACCACATCTCTGCACTTTCTAGCTTCTTTGATGTGGCCTCCTCTCTACCTTTAGTTGTAGAGTTTGTTTTGCCAGTCTTCAATTCAATTTCTGGAGTATTTAGGATGATTTGATTGTTATCCATTTATTCATGGGAGGATGTGAGCTTATGGTCCTCCTACTCCACTGCCATCTTCCAATCTCTCATTCCTGGATTAGAGGACTAAACACAGCAAAGATGTCAGTTCTCCCCAAATTGATATTCAGGTTTATTGCAGTTCCATCCATATCACCGCAAGGAGCCAGTTTGAGAAGGGGGGAAGGTGGGCCCTCTAATTGTGGTTTTGATTTGCATTTCATTGATTAGTGATGTTGAGCGTCTTTTCATGTGTCTGT
The DNA here is from genome assembly GCF_002007445.2 of Ailuropoda melanoleuca. NCBI lineage: Eukaryota > Metazoa > Chordata > Mammalia > Carnivora > Ursidae > Ailuropoda > Ailuropoda melanoleuca. Next base: position 2,839 of record NW_023248673.1, on the reverse strand, counting down.
TGGCCATCTGTATGTCTTTTTTGAAAAATGTCTTTTCAGATCCTCTGCCCATTTTTTAGTGAGATTGTTTGTTTTTTATTATTGAGTTGTATGAGTTCTTTATATATTTTTATTAGCCCCTTACTAGGTCTATGATTTGCAAATATCTTCCCTCATTCAGAAAGTTACCTATAGATTTGTTGACTTTTTCCTTTGCTGTGCAGAAGCTTTTAGTTTGATATAGTCCAATTTGTTAATTTTTGCTTTTGTCGCCATTGCCTTGAAGTCACTTTCAAATATATATATATACACACACACAATATATATATATGTATATATTTTGCCAAGAGTGATGTCAAGGAACTTACCAACTACATTTTCTTCTAGGAGTCTTATGGTTTCCAGTCTTAAATTCAAGTCTTTTATCCATTTCTAGTTCATTTCTGTTTATGGTGTGAGAGAGGGATTCAATGTCATTCTTTTGTATGTGCCTGTCCAGTCTTCCCAATTCCTTTTATTGAAGAGACTGTCTTTTCCCCACTGTTTATTCCTGCCTCCTTTGTCATAAATTAATTGACCATATATGTGTGGGTTTATTTCTGGGCTCTGTGTTGTATTACATTGATCTATGTATCTGTTTTTATGACAAGCCATACTTTTTTTTTTACTATATTTTTATAGCATAGTTTGAAATCAGAGAACACTACACATTCAGCTTTGTACTTTTTTCCCCTCAAGATAGCACTAGCTATTTGGAGTCTTTTGTGGTTCCATACATATTTTAAGATTTTTTTTCTACTACTTTTGAAATATGTCAGTGGAATTTTGATAGAGAATATACCAAGACTATGGATGACTTTGGGTAGCATGGTCACTTTAACAACATTATTCTTCCAATTAGCATAAAATACATTCCATTTCTTTGTACCTTCAATTTCCTTCATCAGTGTTTTTATAATTTTCAGTATACAGGTCTTTCATTTCCTTGGTTAAATTCATTCCTAGGTATTTTATGTTTTTGATGCAATTACAAATGGGATTTCTTTCTTAGTATCTCTTTCTGGTAGTTCATTATTAGTGTATGGAAACACTCAATGTATGTATTTTGATTTTGTACCCTTCAACTTTATTAAAGTCATTTATTAGTTCTAAGAGTATTTTTGTGGACTCTTTGGGGATTTCTATATATAGAATCATTTCATCTGCAAATAGTAATGTTTGTACCTCTTCCTTTTCCAAATGAATGTATTTTACTTCTTTTTCTTGCCTAAGTGCTGTGGCTAGGACTTCCAATACTATGTGGAATAAAAGTGGTAAAAATGGGCATAGATGATCATGCGATTGTTTTATCCTTCATTTTGTTAATGTGGTGTATCAGGTTGACTGATTTGCAGAGGTTAAACAATTCTTGCATTCCTGGAATACACCCCACGTGATTAAGGTGTATGATTCTTTGAATGTATTGTTGAATTAAGTTTGCCAAAATTTTATTGGGGATTTTTGCATCTATGTTCATTAGGGATATTGGCCTGTGATCTTTTTTTATGGTAATGTCCTTATCTGATTTTGGTTTCAGGATAATGCTGGATTTATAAAATGAGTTTGGAAGTATTCTCCACTCTTCAGTTTTCTGGAAGAGCTTGAGAAGATAGGTTTTAAATCTTCATTGAATTTTTGGTAGAATTAACCACTGAAGCCTTTCGGTTCTGGAGTTTTGTTTATTCAGAGGTTTTTGATTTCTGATTCTATCTCCTTACTAGTAATCAGTCTATTTGGATTTTCTATTTCTCCCTGATACAGTCTTGGAAGATTGTATGTTTCTAGGAATTTATGCATTTTTCTATGTTGTGCAGGTTGTTGGTATGTAACTGTTCATAATGGTCTCTTATGATAACTTGTATTTGAGTCTTCTCTTTCCTTTCTTCCCCCCTTTTTTATTGTGGTAAAATATACATAACATAAAATTTACTATCTTAACCATTTTTAAGTGTACAGTTCAGTGCCATAACTACATTCACATTGTTGGGGAACTATCACCATCATCATTTTCAGGACTTATTCAACTTCCCCATCTGTACACAGCTCTCCATTCTCCACTCCTCCAGCCTCTGACAACCACCACTCTACTTTCCATCCCTATGAATTTGACTACTCCAGAACTCTCGAGTAAGTGGAATCATAGAATATTTGTCTTGTTTGACACAGCATAATATCCTCAAGGTTCATCCCTATAGCAGGTGTCAGAATTCCTTTTTTTTTTCCTTCTGTTGGTGGGTCTAGCTAAAGGTATATCAATTTTGTTATCATTTCAAAGGAACAGGTATTAGTTTTATTAATATTTTCTATTGTTTCCAAGTCTTTATTTTATTTATTTCATTCTTTTTTTTTTTTTACATTTTGGCATCCTTTTTTTTTTCTTAAAAATTTTTTCATTTAATTTTGATAAGTTTTGTAGGAGATATAACTATATCTTTAATAAATACACATAGAATAGGAAAAATTTTGTGTTTTTTAAATTATGTTATGTTATCACCATACAATACATCATTAATTTTTGATGTAGTGTTCCATGATTAATTATTTGCATATAGCTCCCAGTGCTCATTACAACACATGCCCTCTTTAGTACCCATCACTGGACTATCCCATGACCCCAACCCCCTCCCCTCTGTAACCCTCGGATTATTTCCTGGAGTCCACAGTCTCTCATGCTTATCTCCCACTCTCATTTCCTCCCCCCTTCAGTTTTCTCTTCCTTCCCTTATTGTCCTCCATGCTATTCCTTATGTTTCCACATATGAGTGAAACCATATGATAATTGTATATCTCTGCTTGACTTATTTCACTTAGCATAATCCCC